>NC_069509.1:148739278-148766778 GCF_027579735.1 Bombina bombina | reverse complement strand
AGGAAAGCAGTGGTGCTGTTACTTTCTACATATGGACTGTATATATATATATATATATACACACACACACACACACACATATATATATATATACACACACACACACACATATATATATATATATATACACACACACACACACACATATATATATATACACACACACACACACACACATATATATATATATATATACACACACAAACACACACACACACACACACACATATATATATATATATACACACACACACACACACATACACACACATATATATATATATATACACACACATATATATATATATATACACACACACACACACACATATATATATATATACACACACACACACACACACATATATATATATATATACACACACACACACACACACACACACACACATATATATATATATATATACACACACATATAAACATAATTTTTCATATAAGAATTGTTATCTAGATGCTGGAAAACATACATTATCTTGCAATATTGGTAGTTTATGGTGCACATGAGCGAAAAGTATTTATAGTCAAGAAGGGATGTAGTTTATGTAAAGTATCTACCTGCAGTTAAAGGGACATGGAATCAAACACTTTTTTTTATGATTCAGAGTCTACACTTTTAAATAACTGTTTAATTTACTTCTACTATCAAATTTTGTTAGTCCACTTTGCATCTTTTATTGTAAAAAGCAGGGATGTCTGGAGCACTATATGGCAGCAGTTTTGCAAGAGCACTAGATGGCAGCTCTATTTTCTGCCATGTAGTTCTTCAGACACCTACCCAGGTATCTCTTCAACAAAGAATACCATGAAAACAAAGCAAATTTGATAATAGAAGTAAATTGAAAACTTATTTTTTAAATCAAATTTTCTTTCTTAATCACTAAAGAAAATTTTCAGGTTTCATATCTATTTAACCTCTTCATGCCGGGGGGCCAGGGGCGTATTAAGGCATAGGCCAACAAGGCCGGTGCCTAGGGCAGCAGATTTTTAAGGGGCAGCAGAATTTTGAGTCCCTAGGGCCACTCTACTGAACTCAGGGCCGGGTGGCTAAATCAACCAATTACTAATGACTTAAATGGCTGGCCTGGCTATTGCTATCCTATGGGATTGTATATGGGTGCGCATGACGTGGTGACAGTGGAGGCAGAGCTCACTTGCGCAGCCTGGCATGGACTGAGAGGAAATGCGGTATTCTTCCTGGCTCAACCGCGTGATTGAGACTCACACAGACTACACAGTGCAGTGTGCGCTACACCGGGATCGGATCATGGGGGGCTGCCTATGTTGATAGGCACACCCCCAATCGGATTTCCCATTGGCTAAAAGGAGGACGACGCTGGACTTGCAAGTACAAATTAGTTTTTCCATCTATAACAAACATAGTGGGTGAGTTAGGAAATATCTTGAATATATTAAAAAAATTTCCTTCACTTGTTTTTCCACTTGCGCTATATAGAGGAGCCAATTCAAGACTTTTTATTGAATTAAACACAACTATCCACTATCATTATTTTACCAAAATTATAATTGTTCTTTATCTGATAGTCCAGTTGGCAGAACTTAATTTAAGACACAAATTAAAGGGAGTGAGGTACAATAAATAATAAAAGTATATCGCAAAGATGTTTTATTACACTGAATTAACTATGTTATATCAAAATCGCAAAATGTTTACTGTCCCTTTAAGTCTACACTTTGGCAGTGAATACAATTGTGAAATGTAATCCCATTTGCAATAGTCTGTTACAAACTGATATTTATTTTTTAGTAGACAATATTTTTAGCTCTTATTTAAAGGGACACTGAACCCAAATTTTTTATTTCATGATTCAGATAGAGCATGACATTTTAAGCAACTTTCTAATTTACTCCTATTATCAATTTTTTTTTTCATTCTCTTGCTATCTTTATTTTAAAAGCAGGAATGTAAATCTTAGCAGCCAGCCCATTTCAGTTTCAGCACCATGGATAACGGTTGCTTATTTGATGCTTTCATTTACCCTCCAATAAGCAAGCATAACCCAGGTTCTCAACCAAAAATGGGCTGGCTCCTATGCATCATATTCCTGCTTTTAAAATAAAGATAGCAAGAGAACGAAGAAAATTTGATAATAGAAGTACATTAGAAAGTTGCTTAAAATTGCATGCTCTATCTAAATCATGAAAGAAAAAAAATGGGTTTAGTGTCCCTTTAAAGGGACACTCAAGTCAAAATAAACTTTTATAATTCAGATAGAGCAGCAGTTTTAAGACACTTCCCAAATTACTTCCTTTATCAAATTTTGCAGTCTTTTTATATTCACACTTTCTGGAGAACAAGATCTTTCTGAGCATATGCACAAGCTCACAGGGTTTACGTATACTAGTCTGTGATTGGCTGATGTTTGTCACATGATACAGGGGGAAAGATAATAATAAAAATAAATTTATCAGAAAAAAATCTATTGCTTATTTGAAATTTAGAGTAGTTGTTAAATCATTGTCTTTTTTTGTTATGTACGTGTTAATTCTGTAATTCTACTGCACTAAGTGGTCCTTTAAGGAGTAAAATATTTTGTTGGAATTACTGGAAGCATCGCTGTTATGTCCCTTTAATTATTAAGTATTTTAGCTGCACAGAAAGCTTGAGGATTGTGTCCAATAAATATGTTTTACCACAAGGAACTAATCTGTATATTACCGATTGCAATAAACAGGGCTTGTAACCTTAAACACAGCTGGGCATTAAGCTCTCACACTTCAGCACATTTTTCAATGTAATTAAAGGGACAGTCAAGTCCAAAAAAAACTTTCATGTTTCAAATAGGGCATGTAATTTTAAACAACTTTCCAATTTACTTTCATCACCAATTTTGCTTTGTTCTTTTGGTATTCTTAGTTGAAAGCTAGACCTAGGAAGGCTCATATGATAATTTCTAAGCCCTTGAAGGCCGCCTCTAATCACATGCTTTGTATTTGCTTCTCACAGCAGGGGAGAGCTAGTTCAGGTAAACCCTATAGATAACATTGTGATCACGCCCGTAGATTGTGGCAGACACTGCACTAATTGGCTAAAATGAAAGTCAGTAGATAATAAATAAAAAGTCATGTGATCAGGGGGCTGTCAGAAGATGCTTAGATACAAGGTAATCACAGAGGTAAAAAGTATATTAATATAACTGTGTTGTTTATGCAAAATTGGGGAATGGGTAATAAAGGGATTATCTATCTTTTAAAACAACAAAAATTCTGGTGTTGACTGTCCCTTTAAGCAACCTGAAAATAAATATACATAACAATGTAATATTCCTACCATAAATAGATGAAAAACAGCAATAACATTTATGTTCGTCAGTCTACAGGGGCGTACTGCTCAGACGCCCAGGTAACAGCGTTATATACCTTTGTACAAGGTTACTGAGAGCTGAAAGTTATGGGAAACTGTGTACTATCTTGTGCACAAATAAATCTATTTGTCCCATTAACCTCACATACCAATGTTTGCGTAATAAAGTATATTACATTTTAGATAGAAATCTACCTTTTATTTTTCACTCTATTGCGAGCCCATTCCTGCCCCTCGCGGTCAAAAAGATGTGTCCTTACTGGCTCTTCTAATCAGTATTTGTGCTGCCCGACAGGCTTAGGTCTATGTGCGCGATACACGCATGCGCATTTCAGCACACTTCTTCCTGCATGTCTGGCCAATTCATATTCTTACACATTTTGTGTGTGCGTGCGTGCTGGACAGTAAGTTTAAATGCATATTTAATAGACATTATATTTAATAGACATATTATTATTATATTTAATAGACATTACATATTATTTATATTAAAAGCAAAACCATGGCAGTGCACAGTGGAGATGACGTGTACAGCGGGTGGGACCGCGATGCACGTCACTTTGGTGCTAGACGGAAAACTATTGGGGGTGGAGCAAATAAGCGCTATAGGAATAATAGAAATATTATTAACGGCTCAAAATATTATAAAGTAAGTACAAAACAAAAGAAAAAAGTTTGCGGTTTAACCCCTTAATGACCACAGCACTTTTCCATTTTCTGTCCGTTTGGGACCAAGGCTATTTTTACATTTCTGCTGTGTTTGTGTTTAGCTGTAATTTTCCTCTTACTATTTTACTATACCCACATATATTATATACCGTTTTTCTCGCCATTAAATGGACTTTCTAAAGATATCATTATTTTCATCATATCTTATAATTTACTATAAAAAAAAATATAAAATATGAGGAAAAAATGGAAAAAACCACACTTTTTCGAACTTTGACCCCCAAAATCTGTTACACATCTACAACCACCAAAAAACACCCATGCTAAATAGTTTCTAAATTTTGTCCTGAGTTTAGAAATACCCAATGTTTACATCTTCTTTGCTTTTTTTGTAAGTTATAGGGCCATAAATACAAGTAGCACTTTGCTATTTCCAAACCATTATTTTTCAAAATTAGCGCTAGTTACATTATAACACTAATATCTTTCAGGAATCTCTGAATATCCATTGACATGTATATATTTTTTTTTAGTAGACAACCCAAAGTATTGATGTAAGCCCATTTTGGTATATTTCATGCCACCATTTCACCGCCAAATGCGATTAAATACAAAAAATTGTTCACTTTTTCACTAATTTTTTCACAAACTTTTGGTTTCTCACTGAAATTATTTACAAACAGCTGTGCAATTATGGCTTAAATGGTTGTAAATTCTTCTCTGGGATCCCCTTTGTTCAGAAATAGCAGCCATATATGGCTTTGGCATTGCTTTTTAGCAATTAGAAGGCTGCTAAATGCCACTGCGCACTACAGGTGTATTATGCCCAGCAGTGAAGGGGTTAATTAGGGAGCATGTAGGGAGCTTTTAGAGGTAATTTTAGCTTTAGTGTAGTGTAGTACACAACCCCAAGTATTTTTCACAATTTTAGGTTTCTCACTGAAATCATTTACAAACAGCTTGTGCAATTATGGCACAAATGGTTGTAAATGCTTCTCTGGGATCCCCTTTGTTCAGAAATAGCAGACATATATGGCTTTGGCATTGCTTTTTGGTAATTAGAAGGCCGCTAAATGCCACTGCGCACCACACGTGTATTATGCCCAGCAGTGAAGGGGTTAATTCTGTAGCTTGTAGGGAGCTTGTAGGGTTAATTTTAGCTTTAGTGTAGTAGACAACCCAAAGTATTGATCTAGGCCCATTTTGGTATATTTCATGCCACCATTTCACCGCCAAATGCGATCAAATAAAAAAAAAAACATTCCCTATTTCACAAACTTTTTCACAAACTTTAGGTTTCTCACTGAAATTATTTACAAACAGCTTGTGCAATTATGGCACAAATGGTTGTAAATGCTTCTCTGGGATCCCCTTTGTTCAGAAATAGCAGACATATATGTCTTTGGCGTTGCTTTTTTGTAATTAGAAGGCCGCCAAATGCCGCTGCGCATCACACGTGTATTATGGCTAGCAGTGATGGGGTTAATTATGTATCTTGTAGGGAGCTTGCAGGGTTAATTTTAGCTTTAGTGTAGAGCTCAGCCTTCCACCTGAAACATCAGACCCCCTGATCCCTCCCAAACAGCTCTCTTCCCTCCCCCACCCCACAATTGTCCCCGCCATCTTAAGTACTGGCAGAAACTCTGCCAGTACTAAAATAAAAGCTATATTTGGTTTTTGTTTGGGGCTTTTTCTTAGAATATTACATATGCTACTGTGTAGGATCCTCCCTTAGCCCCCAACCTCACTGATCCCCCACCAAACAGATCTCTAACCCTCCCCCTCTGCCTTAATGGGCGCGATCTTGGGTACTGGCAGCTGTCTGCCAGTACCCAGTTTAGTAAAAAAAGTGCTTTTTTTTATTTAATTGCCCTTTTCTGTAGCTCCCCCCCCCCCAAGATCAACCCCCCACCCCTTCCAGATCTCTTAGATTATTTATTTATTTTAATGGGTTTTTTTTAACTTTTAACAACCTTTATTTTTCTGAAGTGTAGTGGTTCCCTCCCGCTCCCGCCCCGTGCACGCGCCCGCCCACCACCCCCTGTGCACGCGCGCGCTCCCGTGCGTGCTCCCGTCTGTCCCGCCCCCGATCCCGCCCCCCTCCACTTCATTCGGCACATCGATGGCCGCCCACCCGCCTCCCAGACTTGCTCCCACCCACCAACGATACCGGCCACCGATGTCCGGTGCAGAGAGGGTCACAGAGTGGCTCTCTCTGCATCGGATGGCCAAGGGGGGTTATTGCAGGATGCCTCAATATCGAGGCATCACTGCAATAACCGGAAAGCAGCTGGAAGCGAGCAGGATCGCTTCCAGCTGCTTTCCAGACCAAGGACGTATGCCACACGTCCTCGGTCATTAACTGTATTTTTTTTTGAGGACGTGTGGCATACGTCCTTGGTCGTTAAGGGGTTAAATATTTGATTACTGAAGAGTGTAATTCTACAATTTTACTACAGCAGAGTTTACCATAACTTTAATGCATTATAGACTCTCACATGTTTTATTAATTTTGTACAGGGCCCCTAGAGAAACTTAAAGGGCCATTATACACTCATTTTTTCTTTGCATAAATGTTTTGTAGATGATCTATTTATAAAGCTCATAAAGTTTGTTTTTTAAAAAAAATTATAATTTTGCTTATTTTTAAATAACATTGCTCTGATTTTCAGACTCCTAACCAAGCCCCAAAGTTTTATTTGAATACCGTCAGCTACCTTCTCCAGCTTGCTCCTGTTTGTGTAAAGGGTCTTTTCATATGCAAAGGGAGGGGGGAGTGTCTTATTTACCACTTGCAGTGGGCTTTCCAACTGCCTTTTCAACAGAGCTAAACTGAAAGCTTCTAAGTACGTTTTTAAACCATTTTATACTGGATTTTTATATCAGTATCTGTGCATCTTATTCTTTATAGTAGTGTCTATTACATGCAGCTATATGAAAATGAGTGTATACTGTCCCTTTAATTCCTAGGAACAGGAATTCCGTTTGACAGTAGGAAAGTCTTTTCCTGCCTCATGTTTTATTAAGTTACTCATTTCGAAGTCAAATGTGTCTGTTTCCAAGACAAATCTTTTTACCGTTCTCGCTCCCATTTTTTTTTTTATCTTAGAGTGGTGGAAGCTTTTTAAGATCTGTTAATCTATTCTGCAACCGTGCCTTGTTCAAACTTAATGAATTTGTCTAATGGAAATGCATTAGCAGAGAGGACTTGTGTGTTTTAGAAAGAAGATACAATAATCTAAATGAACTTTCCTATCAAGAGCTGAACTCTCTTGGTGTGTTTTTTTAAAGAGACTGTTTAATACCAGGAAATCATAACAAAACAACAAGACAATATTACATGAATACAGCTACATTCTGCATCACTCATCCATATTTGAAATAAATATCAAGCCCAAATTATTATTTTTAAAAAATTGAGGCACCTACCCTGTATTTTAAACACTCTTGTTTCAGAGACAGTATTATATCATCTATGGCAGTGTTTATAAACCACAGTCCTAAAGTATTCCCAACAAGCCAGGTTTTACTTTAGCTGAACCAGTGCACAGATAACATAATCATCTTATGGGTGATAGCAGGTTAGTAACCATGATGTTACTGATCAGCCAAGTTTCATGTCCCTTTAAAGGGATAGTAAAGTCCAAATTAAACTTTCATGATTCAGATAGGGCATGTCATTTTAAACAACTTTCTCATTTACTTTTATAATCAATTTTGCTTTGTTCTCTTGTTATTCTTAGTTGAAAGCTAAACATAGGTAGGCTCATATGCTAATTTCTAAGCCCTTGAAGGCCGCCTCTGCATTTGACAATTTTTCACAGCTAGAGGGCATTAGTTCATGTGTTTCATATAGATAACACTGTGCTCATGCACGCAACGTTATTTAAGAGTCAGCACTAACTGCCTAAAATGCAAGCCTGTCAAAAGATCTGATATAAGGAGGCCGTCAGCAGAAGCGCAGATATAAGGTAATTACAGAGGTAAAAAGTATATTTCTAAAACAGTGTTGGTTATGCAAAACTAAGGAATGGTAAATAAAGGGATTATGTTTTTTTAAACAATAACATTTTTGGTGTTTACTATCCCTTTAACAACAACACTTTTGTTGTTGTTGTTGTTGGGGGTTGCAGGGGCAAACAATTTAAGCATCAAGGGCCCGATCCGATATGCAGCGTCGCCCGCAAATGCCGGCGACGCTGAATTTTGCGCTGGTTTGGTATCCTATATACGGCGTAACCTAGAAGTTACGCTCGTATATTTCTGCCGTCGCCCGTAGTTTTTTTGGCCATAGGCAGGTATACCAAACCAGCGCAGTTTGGTATCCAATATACAGCGTAAGGACTTACGTGGCGAAAATGGAGAAATCTTACTCCATTTTCACCTCGCCACAAAAAGCAGCCAATCGGATTGAACTTGAATCTGATTGGCTGATTCAATCAGCCAATCAGATTTTTCTACCTTAATTCCGATTGACTGATAGCGCAGTTTGGTATCCAATATACAGCGTAAGGACTTACGTGGCGAAAATGGAGAAATCTTACTCCATTTTCACCTCGCCACAAAAAGCAGCCAATCGGATTGAACTTGAATCTGATTGGCTGATTCAATCAGCCAATCAGATTTTTCTACCTTAATTCCGATTGGCTGATAGAATCCTATCAGCCAATCGGAATTTGACGGACGCCATCTTGGATGATGTCATTTCAAGGAACCTCATTCGTCGGGAAGTCGGCGTGCTTGATTGAAGACATTGCCCGGATCGGATGAAGAGTTCTGCCCGGCTGGGTGAATACAAGGTAGGGAGATCTTCAGGGGGGTAGTGTTAGGTTTATTTAAGGGGGGGTTTGGGTTAGATTAGGGGTATGTGGGTGGTGGGTTGTAATGTTGGGGGGTGGTATTGTGTTTTTTTGTTTTTCAGGCAAAAGAGCAGTTTTCTTTGGGGCATGCCCCGCAAAAGGCCCTTTTAAGGGCTGGTAAGGTAAAAGAGCTAACTTTTTTAATTTAGAATAGGGTAGGGAGTTTTTTTTATTTGGGGGGGCTTTATTATTTTATTAGGGGGCTTAGAATAGGTGTAATTAGCTTAAACATCTTGTATTTTTTTATTTTTTGTAATTTAGTTTAGTTTATTTAATTGTATTTTAGTTAGATATTTTAGATATTTGTAGTTTATTTAATTTATTGATAGTGTAGGTGTATTTGTAAATTAGGTTAGGATTTATTTTACAGGTAAATTGGTAATTATTTTAACTAGGTAGCTATTAAATAGTTATTAACTATTTAATGGCTATTGTACCTAGTTAAAATAAATACCAAGTTACCTGTAAAATAAATATAAACCCTAAAATAGCTATAATGTAATTATTAATTACATTGTAGCTACCTTAGGGTTTATTTTATAGGTAAGTATTTAGATTTAAATAGGAATATTTTAATTAATAATATTAATATTAGATTTATTTTAATAAGAGTTTAGTTAGGGATGTTAGAGTTAGATAGGGTTATTATACTTAATATATATATAATATAATAATGATATTAACTATATTAACCCTAATATAATTAGGGTTAATATAGTTAATATATATAATATAATAACTATATTAACTATATTAACCCTAATATAATTAGGGTTAATATAGTTAATATAGCTGGCGGCGGTGTAGGGGGATTAGATTAGGGGTTAATGTATTTAATATAGGTGGCGGCGGTGTAGGGGGATTAGATTAGGGGTTAATACATTTATTATAGGTGGCGGCGGTGTAGGGGGATTTAGATTAGATGCAAAAGAGCAGTTTACTTTGTGACAAAGCCCCGCCAAAAGCCCTTTTAAGGGCTGGTAAAAGAGCAGTTTTCTTTGGGGCATGCCCCGCAAAAAGCCCTTCTAAGGGCTGGCAATAGAGCAGTTTACTTTGGGGTAATGCCACGCAAAAAGCCCTTTTCAGGGCTATTTGTAGGGTTAGACTTAGGTTTAGTGGTAGGGATAGTTTAGTATTTTAGGGGTTAAATAATTTAATATAGGTGGCGGCGGGGTAGGGGGATTAGATTAGGGGTTAAATAATTTAATATAGGTGGCGGCGGGGTAGGGGGATTAGATTAGGGGTTAATGTATTTAATATAGGTGGCGCCGGTGTAGGGGGATTAGATTAGGGGTTAATACATTTATTATAGGTGGCGGCGGTGTAGGGGGATTTAGATTAGATGCAAAAGAGCAGTTTACTTTGTGACAAAGCCCCGCCAAAAGCCCTTTTAAGGGCTGGTAAAAGAGCAGTTTACTTTGGGGCATGCCCCGCAAAAAGCCCTTTTAAGGGCTGGCAATAGAGCAGTTTACTTTGGGGTAATGCCACGCAAAAAGCCCTTTTCAGGGCTATTTGTAGGGTTAGACTTAGGTTTAGTGGTAGGGATAGTTTAGTATTTTAGGGGTTAAATAATTTAATATAGGTGGCGGCGGGGTAGGGGGATTAGATTAGGGGTTAAATAATTTAATATAGGTGGCGGCGGGGTAGGGGGATTAAATTAGGGGTTAAATAATTTAATATAGGTGGCGGCGGGGTAGGGGGATTAAATTAGGGGTTAATAATTTTAAAATAGATGGCGGCGGGGTAGGGGCTCACTTTAGGGGGTAGGTAAGGTAGATGGCGGCGGGGTAGGGGCTCACATTAGGGGGTTATAGATTTAATATAGCTGGCGGCGGGGTCCGGGAGCGGCGGTTTAGGGGTTAATAACTTTTTTTATTGTTAGAATAGTGAGGGGGGATAGCGGATAGAGGGTTAGACGTGTCGGGCTATGTTTGAGAGGCATGTTAGACAGTATGGGTGATTTAATAACTTAGTCAGGTTTTTTAGGCGCCGGCAGTTTCTAAAGTGCCGTAAGTCACTGGCGACTCCAGAAATTTGTACTTACGCAGATTTCTGGACATCGCTGGTTTGTCAGACTTACGGCACTTTAGCATCTGACGGCGCCGTATATGGGATAGCTCGAGTTGCGAGCTGAAACTGCGGGCGGCGGGGGTTCCCTCGCTTGCGCCGCAAACTACGCTGCATATCGGATCGCGCCCCAACTTTCTAAAAAGTTTGAGTATGAACAGCAAAGTGTAGTTAAAAATAATCATTTAAAAAAAATGTTTTTCATATACCCAAAGCTAGGGTAGACAGGCTTGGAGTTTGGTAAAGCTTTTTCAAAGATTATTTACTTTTAACACATTATAGCAGATTCCTATATTTAAAAATCTAGGTTCCCCAGATGGTGTAAAATTAATAATTCCTGAAGAAAAAAAAAAATCAATAAAAACCTCTGGATAATAATATATATAATAAAATAAAAAACTACAAAGATAATTGCAGAAATATGAGTTTCTATGTAAGGGACAGTTAAAAAAAAAATAACCAGAAAATGAGAACTATAAGGAACATATTATGTGATATTAATTCCACGCAGTTTTGATGATGTCAAAAGGACGTTACACCCTGCCATCTATTCAAGGCTATCAAATTAATTAAACAAAAGGAATTTAAAAGCAAATCACACTAATCATTACCACTTAGACGTATTTTGTCAGAAGGTGCTTATACCGTTTGTACAGACCAATGGAATTTGATTAGTTTTGATTAACATTTTAGAATTGAGTTAGTGCACTCATTTGTAACTGTTCATTTCTAACTTACAGTCTTAAGCAGATTCTCTTAACCTCTTTAATTTCACAGACATTTGCAGGTGAAATGAAAGTCTTAATGGTTTAACAAGATGAAAAGAGGAATCGGTTGAAAAAAAATGTCATATCCCGCACCTGCACATTAGATCGATGAGTTGCAAGTACATAGATTTAGTATTTTATTTTCCAATGCTTGGTGCATTGAAATTTTAAACATAAAAGGGACATTAAACCCAAAAATGTTTCTTTCAAGATCCAGATACAACACAACATACAATTTTAAAAAACTTTCCAATTTTTTTCTATTAGCAATTTTGTTTCATTTTTTTTTTTGTACCCATTATTGAAGGAGGAGCAATGCAGTACTGAGGGCTAGCTGAACACATCTGTAATGAAAACAGGTATATATGAGCTGAGCAGCCAACAATCAGCAGCTTGCTAGGTATTCTTATCAAATAGGATACGGAGAGAACAAAGCAAATTAGAAGTAAATTGGAAAGCTGTTTAAATTTGTATGCTCTATCTGAACAATGAAAGAAAAAGGTTCATGTCCCTTTAAGACAATAAGTAACATCTCTCAGATTATACGAATACATGGTAAATATATATATAGGCATGTATTCTTTCCAATGAATAACTAAAAGTCCATTATGTGATTTTTATTTTCGTTGCTGTATATAAAAGAGAGCATTTTAATATGTATTACAGTTTTTGCCTTTTAATATACAGATGATGATGTGGTAAAAAATACAAACAAAAAAAAAAAAAAACTTTTAATTGTGGGAGTAAAAATGTTCAGACGCACACTTCCTGTTAGTATCAAGATCAAATTAAACAGATTTAAAGGGACAGTCAAGCCCAATTTTTTTTCATGTTTCAAATAGGGCATGTAATTTTAAACAACTTTCCAATTTAGTTGTATCACCAATTTTGATTTGTTCTCTTGGTATTCTTAGTTGAAAGCTAAACCTAGGAAGTTCATATGCTAATTTCTTAGACCTTGAAGGCCGCCTCTAATCTAAATGCATTTTGATAGTTTTTCACCACTAGAGGGCATTAGTTCACGTTTCAGATGTATGTGGTTGTAGAGAACTGCGCCTAGATTTATATATACAGTGCATACAGGCTACACTATAAAAGACCCCCGAACTTGATCTTGGATTCAAAGTGCCGAAAAAGGGAATAGGAGCGCCAAAGTTGGCTAAAGTATATATAAAACAGGATAAATCAGGAACAAAGCTGACTGAAAAGGAGGGTGATATTGACAATGGTATATCTAATAGTGTATAATATATAATATAACACCTACGGTGGTCTTTCTATATAGGCAAATAAGTATAGAAACTGGTAGTTTCAAAATGTTTAAAACAATTTATTTGTATTAAAAACTTATATAAAAAATGTTTTAATCAAAAAAAATATATATATTTTTTTTATAATAAAAAAGTGACTCAGGATTGGTCGCTCTCACATATATATATTAAGTCAGGTCAAAAACGGTTCAGATAAAATACAATACAATCGGATTCAATGTATAAAAATACATTTAATACAATTAGTATACAATGTAATACAGATAAAGTGCAAATAATGAATACACTAATAGAAGAGACAATCTCAGATGATCAAATAAGTGTAATGTCTGGATAGATCTGGATAGATACCGGTAGGTTACCTATACAAACGTGTACATGAGCAATAAAAGGTGGTAAACTGTAAAAATACAGTAAAAAAATGGCCAAAAATTGCAAAAATGCAAAAAATATATAAAAAACAAAAATTTAAATTTATAAAACAAAAATTTAAGGGGGGCGGAGCCTGGCTGCAGCTAAGATGGCTGCGTAACTCCGGTGCTCTGCAAAGAAGGGCTCTTAAATCAATGACCTGGAGGAGCTAAACTGAGCTATGATAATTAAATATATAGCCCAAAGCAGGCTAAACACTAGAGATATCTACCGATCACTGTATATCACTTCTCATCCATGTATATGAGACAGCAAGACACTTCACAGCATGTGGGACGCCACGCTACATTTCAAGCTAAACCACGCTGCTTGAGACATACCTGACCAGCACCAGTTAACTGAGGCACAGCGGCAATACTCCTGGTCTCGCCACACCAATCACTACTATCCGGTCCCTGAGGACAGATTACCGTAACAGCCGTGGAGTGAGACCGGGAGCTACTGTTATCAGCGGGGCTCTGTGAGTGACAGCGGCCATCTTGGAAGCGCTGCTCCGATAACTAAGGTATAGACCCTGCTCTTCAGACATAAACTACAAGTAAACAGTGTCTTACCCTAACACCCGATCACTCCAAAATAGACTGCTGACTGCCATACGCTCCTTATAAATTAAAAGGAAAGACAAAATACGGCACCACATTGCCCGCCATAGTAGCGGCCTACTTTGATTAAGTGGAGAGAACTGGACCTATACTGCAAAGAAAGGCCCCCTACACAAACACAGGGACTGTTGGATGCTATACCGTTTACAGATTACATAGGACCTATAACAGTTGCCTGTCAGCTTTTGCTTTGGGATAGGTAACCCCCTGCTCCCACGCTCTCTACTGCATGAAAGGGGGGGGGGGAAATATAAATATAAATATAGACTGAGAACTACCACTAACTTCTCCCAGAATTCATATAACGGCACCGTGCACAGTATATACAAGACCCATCTGCGGTGAGAGGAACCTAAAAGCATTCATAACTACAATTGCTAGCAAACTGATGTGCCCCTTAGCAGTCTGACTGCACGCCACTATATCTGATTACTACGCAAAACTAACAGACAGCAAGAAGCAGGGTGATCTCAGGCAGTGCACATAAGATACCTTGAAAGGTGCTGAACATAGTCTACTGAAGAACACACTAACATTCTTCACTACCTTTTATATTAGAGTTGGATAACCCCTGCTCCTTGTGAAACTTTACTGCTTTTTACAACTTGCCTTATAATGATGGCGGCTAGAAGACATACCAAACCTGAGAAAGCCTTGAAGCATGCATCAACAAAATCTCACACTGTATCATCCTTTTTTGCTACGGAACACCCCTTGTCTCCCAATCTCTCTCAAAACAAACACACTTCTACGCCAAACCTGGAAGAGCCTACAACAGAGCTCTCATCCTCACCTAAACTACCTGACAACATTCCTACAACACTCCTATCTCAATTTGCAACGAAACAAGAGATTTCTTCGATCTTCCGGACATGTTTGCGCAAAGAACTATTAGAAATGAAACAGGACCTACACAATTTAGGTTCCAGAGTTGACATGCTGGAAGCGGAGACTGAAGAGGTGAGAGAAGATATCCATAGAATTGAGGATAAAACTACAACACACCAAGAAACAATCACCACATTAATGGACAAGATCGATGACCTTGAAAATAGGAGCAGGAGGAAAAATCTGAGGTTACGAGGCATTCCAGAGTCTATCTTACCGAAGGACTTTAATGAATATTTACAATCTCTATTTACCTCCATCAAAGAATCCGCTTACCCAAACGACATACTATGGGTAAGAGCTCACAGGGCCCTCAGGCCTAAACCTCCTGATAGCGCCCCTCCCAGGGACATTATTATTAGATTAAAAAACTTCCTTGAAAAGGAGATGCTGCTTAATCAAGCCCGTAGACACCAACCTGTCAAGTTCAGAGGAAACGTGATACAATTTTATCAGGACCTCTCTACCAGAACCTTACAGATAAGGAAAGAATTTTACCCGCTCACATCTTTACTCAGGAACAAGAAGATCCCCTACAGGTGGGGTTTCCCCGTTCATCTAGTGGTGATTCACAATGACAGACGCTACACCTGCCATACATCTGAGGACATATCATCTTTCTGCAAAGAACTGGGCATACAGCAACCTACAACAGATCCCTCTGACCTACCCATTGCTCAAACATCGTCCAAAAGACCGCAATCCAACCTACCACGATGGCACACCAAAATGTCACGTAAAGCACCCGAAACAAAACAAGGCAAGGTCCGCAAAGCTACATCCCCTCAGAAACCTCCCCAACACCTTGATTCTGATGAAGATTAAGGTAAACCCCCACACTGATAATGGTCACCCACATTTTTTGTTGGATCTTTATGGATATCCCTACTAACCGGGTGGAACTGGGAAGGTGAGAGAGACACAGCCAGGTAATATTAAAGACATTTGAAACACTAATATAGACTCTTTTCCCTTCCCTCTGTCCCCCTCAATGTACTTGTGATCCTTTTTTTTCTTTTTCTTTTTTTCGCGATCACCTACAGTATTGAGTCACCCCAGGTCACTCTTATACAGCTGGTCGCCACCTCCCAGTTTTACTTTTATAAACGACCCCTCAGCCCAAATGTGGTGACTTGCTGGAACATTATCAATATAATAATAAGAGACCCGTTCTTTCATACAGTACCCCCCCAAAGGACTGGAACTCTAATGTATGTCTATTACTAGACTTAGAGTCGTGTTTGTATTGTTTGTATTGCTACTTTTGTTACTGTTTTTCTTGTCAAAGTTTTCAGAATATGCTCTTAATGTCTATCATATTGTTTTTTCTAGAAGATGTGAAGGCTATGATAAAGTTTGTACCCTTGGTGTAGAAACAACCCACCAACATTTCCAACACAGCTCTAATATAATATATGCTGCACTCACTTTCCCACATACTTTCAAGCACCAGACCCATGGCTCATAGAAATAATAAGGAACCATACCCTCTAATAATTTTATCCCAAAATGCAAAAGGGTTGAACTCCCCATGCAAACGCTTCAAGGCACTTTCAGATTTAGCGAGGAGAGGGGCAGATATTATCTATCTCCAGGAGACGCATTTTAAAAAAAAAAACTACCCAAAATATCTAGGCCGTACATACACCCAACATTACCACAACACAGGCCCTACTAAAAAATGTGGAGTAAGCATTTTGCTTAAGAAGACATTACCCTTTACACTACTAAATAAAATATCTGACACGGAAGGCAGACTTCTGGGTTTGATAGGTCTCCTATATGGTCAGCCCATAACCCTAGTAACTGTATACGCACCAAATACCACTCCCAAACCATTCTTTGCCAAATTATTTTCCAAACTACTCGATTCCTCCAAAGGCCCAATCTACCTGGGAGGAGATTTCAACTTCCCACTTCAACCACAACTAGACTGTACAAATCCCCTTACCAGAGGCAATACCAAATTTCTAACATATATCTGGAAGAATCTTAAAGTACACAACTTACATGATACATGGCGATACATTCACCCAGAAACCAGGGATTATACATTTTATTCATACCCAAACAAGTCATATAGTCGGATCGACTATATCTTTACTAACCAACCCGGCCTTTCCCAAATCACTAAATGTTCAATCACACCCACCCCATGGTCAGATCACAGTGCAGTTCAATTACATGTTAATTGGCCGGAACGCAGCACAAATCATCACCATTGGATACTAGATGACACCCTACTGGGTGATACAGATAATGTTATGAAATTGAGCAAAACTCTGGAGGAATACTTTCTTTTTAACGTCCTTTCAACGCCAAACCAATTTTCAGTCTGGGAGGCACATAAATGCTTCCTTAGGGGTGAACTTATCAAACTCAAATCTAAGATTAATAAGGTGAAACAACAAAAATACAAAGACCTCACTACTAAACTCGCACATATCACCCTACAGCACAAGCTCTCTCCAACAAATCCCTCTATCCTAGACGAAATAACAGCTACACGAAAGGCACTAGACGATTATTTACAGATAGAATATCATACCTTGAAACAGAAAACAAATAGCCTGTTTCATTTTGAGGGGAATAGAGCAGGTAAATACCTAGCGAGATCACTTCGGAAGAGAAAACTCAAATCATACATTACTGAAATACACACACCAAATAAACCCCCTCAAAAAACCACCCCAGATATTTTGGAGGCATTTCATACCTATTATTCAACTCTCTACAACATTCAACCCGAGTCGCCAGTAGACCAGCTCTCTGAAGCCACCCATAAATTTCTCCAAGAATGCCAACTCCCATCCATAAACGACACACAATTAAAAGATGTCACCTCACATATTACCCCGCAAGAAATCATACATGCAATTCAGGAATTAAAAACAGGGAAAAGTCCAGGCCCAGATGGGCTTTCAGCTAAATACTATCAGACATTCAGAGACATTTTAGTGCCCCATCTAACGAACTTATTCAAATCTATAATAGATGGAGCACAATTCCCCCCCTCCATGCTAGAGGCACATGTGGTGGTACTGCCCAAACCCGGTAAACCACCCACAACACCCTCCAATTTTAGACCCATATCATTGTTGAATTTAGACATCAAGCTATATGCTAAAATTCTGGCCACCCGATTGAATAGAGTCATCCCAGACCTCATTCACACTAATCAAGTAGGCTTTACCCCACGCAGAGAAGCCCGTGATAATACCATAAAAATAATAAATATTATAGAATATGCCACAACTCACCATATCCCATCTATAGTCCTTTCACTTGATGCCGAAAAGGCGTTTGATCGTCTTAGCTGGCCTTTTCATACTCAGACCCTGAAAAAATTTGGTTTCAACAATCAATTTATCCATATGATTTTTGCACTATATAATAACCCCAAGGCGAAAATAAAGCTGAATGACTCGTTATCTAACCCTTTTCACATTAATAATGGCACCAGACAGGGGTGTCCACTCTCCCCAACTTTATTTATTATGGCAATGGAGGCCCTGGCAACCCAAATCAGGACAATACCTCAGATTTCCGGCATTACCATAGGACAAAAGGAATATAAGGTCTCCCTATACGCAGACAATATCATACTTACTCTTACGAATCTTTCTACATCTATTCCTTCCATAATGCATCTGTTTCAGAGATATGGAATGTTATCCAACTTCCGCATTAATAACACAAAATCAGAATTCATTAACCTAGACTCACCCCCTGGAGACCTACATATATTACTATTGCATAATTTTAAACACTAGCCAAAGGCCTTAAAATATTTAGGGATCCTCATTACACCATATTTACAGGAGATAATTCCTTTAAACTCTTAGAAACCACATCAAAAATACTCTATCCTCATGGTCCAATAAACCAATCTCTTGGTTAGGAAGGGTAAACGCCATTAAAATGGTAATACTTCCCAAAATCCTGTATATTTTACAGGCGATACCCACCCCTATTCCTGACTCCACTATCCACTCCTTACAAAAAATTATTAATTCATATATCTGGATTCACAAGCGCCCTAGGATTGCCACACAAACCCTATACCGCTCTAAATCAGAGGGGGGACTGGGAGTCCCCAACATACTTTTGTACCGCTACGCTACACTCATGACCAGAATAGTAGACTGGTGTAAACATGCCCAACATAAAGAGTGGGTGGGCTTGGAACACATGTCTGCAGGAGAGGTTCAACTGGGGGGCAGGTGCTGGCTCCCAATGAAACGTGATAAAGGTACAATAGATCCTCCCATTGTAGTGAAGGAAACGCTTAATGTATGGGGAAAAATCTTAAGAAAATATAAATCCATTTCCACGCCTTGCTCCCCTTTATCACCCACCATAGGCAACCCCACATTCCCGTCTCAGCTTCCCACCCATTTCACCGACACTCCTAGTCTAACTCAAGTGATTCCACATTATTCCCTTATACGGGACAGCAAGTTAAAACCTAGAGAGGAAGTGTCTGAGTGTCTGTGATGAACACCATTTGAATCCTTATGCTACCTGTCCTTCCCGGAAACGGGTATTCTTTCTATATCTTATAAATTATTAATCGCAGACAGATCAACTCATCCCCCATCCTACACAATAAGCTGGGAGAAAGAGCTTAATGAACAACAACCACCCAAAACATGGAAAATAATATATACACACACAAGAGCTCCTCCGCCTCCTCCATGAACATAGCGGAAAGGAACACAAAACTTCTCTGCAGATGGCACTATACCCACGACAGATTAGGAAGGTTATTTCCACACACTAACTCCAATTGCTGGAGGGGTTGCACACAACGGGGCACCTTCACTCACCTATGGTGGACCTGTCCGATTGCACAAGCATACTGGACAGATATCAGCAGGGAAATACAAATAGTGATAGGGACCTCTCTACCATTCACACCTTGGACCTTCCTATTCAACTATCTCCCACAGATAACATGTGTACTGAGACTGAAACTAGCCACAATAATGATCAATACAGCCAAACGGTATATTCCATATTATTGGAAACAGTCCACCTTACCATCTATAAAATTCTGGCGAGAGAGGGTGTCCACTGCACTGGCATTGGAACAATACCATTATATAAAACTACGCAAAATAGAAGATTTTCTTTCCATCCGCCTTATCTGGGAGGAGTACCTTCCTCCCCCAAAACCCTCCAACACTAAACACACATACTGACGGGTCTTGCGCACACATAATCCACGGCAGAGCCCACCGAGAATCTACGCTGGCTAGAACTCACGTCCATCAAATTACACATTACCTTTTTTCTTATCCAACACATAGACCTTCGCACACTGTCTATCATAGTCTCATAACAATAGTTATAATTATAATTATAATGATAGTTACATTCTGAATTTGTTTTTTTTTTGTTTTTTGTTTGTATTGTTGAATGTTTTATTGGAGAGATGTCAAGTTGCATAACAGAGGAAAAGGACTGCGCCTCACTAGGAACTCTTTCACCTCTATCGCAGAGGAACCTTTGTTTCATGAAAACAGCTATATGAGAATTCAGTCTATATTTGTATCTTTGTATCGAGCTGTACATGTTTCAATATTGTATGTTGCATCTTGACAAAATAAAGTTTCTTTTAAAACTCAAAAAAAAATAATAAAAAAAAAATTTAAATTTAAAAATCATATCATGAAAATTATGTATAACTATAAAAGGACACAGTAATATTTCAGTAGTGAAATTAGGTTTAATGGATTAACAGAAAATGTGCAATATGCATCAAAATGAAATTAGACCCAACAGAAATATTGCATCAATATTTAGTAGAGCTTCCTGTAGCAGAAATAACAGCCTCTAGATGCTTCCTATAGCCTGTAATGAGTGTCTGGATTCTGGATGAAGGTATTTTGGACCATTCCTCCATGCAAAACATCTCCAGTTCAGTTAGGTTTAATGGTTGCCGAGCATCGACAGCCCGCTTCAAATAACCCCACAGATTTTCAATGATATTCTGATCTGGGGAAAGGGATGGCCATTCCAGAACATTGTACTTGTTTCTCTGCATAAATGCCAGAGTAGATTTTGAGCAGTGTTTTGGGTCGTTGTTTTGTGGAAATATCCAGCCCCGGCGTAACTTCAACTTTGTCACCGATTCCTCAACATTATTGTATATAAGTATCTGCTAATATTTATTGGAATCCATGCGACCCTCAACTTTAACAAGATCCCAGTACCGGCACTGGCTACACAGCCCCACAGCTTGATGGAACATCCACCAAATTTTACTGTGGGTAGCAAGTGTTTGTCTTGGAACACTGTGTTCTTTTGCTGCCATGCATAACACCCCTTGTTATGACCAAATAACTCAATCTTTGTTTCATCAGTCCACAGCAACTTCTTCCAAAATTAAGCTAGCTTGCCCAAATGTGCATTTGCATACCTCAAGTGACTCTGTTTGTGGTGTGTTTGCAGGCTTCTTCCGCATCACTCTCCCATACAGATTCTCCTTGTGCAAAGTGCGTTGAATTGTTGAACGATGTACAGTGACACCATCTGCAGCAAGATGATGTTGTAGGTCTTTGGAAGTGGTCTGTAGGCTTTTTTTGAACGTTCTTAACATCCTTTGCCTTTGCCTCTCCGGTATTTTACTTCTGGCCTTAACAAGAACTGTGCCTGTGGTCTTCCATTTCCTCACTATGTTTCTCACAGTGGACACTGACAGTTTAAATCTCTGCAATAGCTTTTTGTAACCTTCCCCTAAACCATAATGTTGAACAATCTTTGTTTTCAGGTCATTTGAGAGTTGTTTTGAGGCCCCCATGTTGCCACTCTTCAGAGGAGAGTCAAGGAGAACAACTTGCAATTGGCCACCTTAAATACCTTTTCTCATGATTGGATGCACCTGTCTATGAAGTTCAAGGCTTAATGGGCTCACCAAACCAATTGTGTGTTCCAATTAATCAGTGCTAGGTAGTTACAGGTATTCAAATCAACAAAATGACAAGGGTGCCCAAATTTATGCATCTGTCTAATTTCGTTTTGATGCATATTGCACATTTTCTGTTAATCCAATAAACCTCATTTCACTACAGAAATATTACTGTGTCCTTCAGTTATTTGATAGATCAAAATGAAATTGCTGATCCAAACACCCAATTATTTATATATGAAAATCATGGAAATTGTCAGGGGTGCCTAAACTTTTGCATATGACTATATATATATATATATATATATATATATATATATATATATCCATATATCCGTCCCAAGAACATAGGCACTCACTGGTCGTTTAGATATGATCCATTTATTAATCATAAATGGATCATATCTAAAAGACCAGTGAGTGCCTATGTTCTTGGGACGGATACACATTACTGATTTGTAGTGCACCTTGGCGGTTGGATCAAGTGAGATAGTGCTGTCCTTACTTTGGAATATGCTGTTGATCCTGCACAGATCAACAGCACTTACACAACAGTTTATTTTTCCAAGACCACTAAACACCACTTACATGCTTCTTAAAAAGCACACCTCCCGCTGCACAAATCTTCATATATGACCATCGCATAACATAACAGGATTACAAATTTGCATGACCGAATTTCAAATGAGACGCTAAGGTGGGCGGTCTACATTGACTAAGAACGTATTTAAGGGAAGCTTCCAGTGGGCGTGGATATTCCTCTGACGAAGCGGTGACACAACCGTGAAACGCGTAAGGCCACGCCCACCTTGCGTCTGTCTTTGTGGAACAGCGATCAGCTGTGGTTGTATCTCCACGGACCATTTTGCTAATGAGAGATTGTGCTCCAAAAAAACTCCTACCAAAAGGGATGTGAGTGGAACAAGAGGCCGGGAGAAATACTTGTCCAGATCTCGAGTTACAGACAGCGACACCCGGCATTCAGGTTGGATTTGTCCTGACTTTTTGGACTAAGCACTTTCATAGCAAGCGGTTCTGAGCGAAACTTTCAAACTACATGCTCAAACATACCTCACAAGTTTGAGGTTGACTCTTGTGAGTAGATACCCTACGGGGGAGCTGTTTTAATATATACTTGTATTATTGTTTAAATTAAATTGATTTGCACTATGTAGGTGCCTTTGTGCGCTTTCTTTCTCACTTTTCTTTAGATTTCTACCTTACTCCGTGAGATTCCGGAGGATTAATAAGACACAGCAGCCGACACCTACAATTGATCTGCACTATTACGTGGGATCCAACCAATTTATCCTTTTTATTGTGATTTATAATCTTACCATTACATATTTTATTCTGTTGTATATTTCAATGAACCAATATTATTTGAATATTTGAATGTTTTGATTTTGGTATCATCCAGATATTTATATTGTAAAAAAAGGTGTATTTAGAGCGCAGTTCTGTGTTTTGAAAGAGGGGTTTTTTAACCCTTTGACATACACGCTTTTTTTGTTTCATATATATATATATATATATATATATATATATATATATATATATATATATATATATATATATATATATATATATATATAGGAATATCTCTTTAATTGCACAAATATGGTTTTTTACATGTTTTTATCTACTTAATTACAAAGGGCTGCAATGCACTTATACCGGTATATATTTATATATGTCTATACAGTATATGTGTACATTTGCATTTATGTGTTTATATATGCACATATATATATATATACACACACATACACATCTTTAAAGATGTATATATATATGTATCTCAATGTTAAAGGATTATTTTCTGTTATAATTTTTAAGCTAAACAACTAACATATTAAAGTTAATAAACATTAATTAAAACCTACTGACCTATATTTTCTCCAAAACGAAGTTTCATAACGTTCTAAAAGTTATATCTTTTATTCGCCAATGATGTCACATTATCCTGCCCACTATTTTCAGCACTGTGTGTTCAAAATACTTAAACCAATAACTTTGTGTTTAAAGCGCCATTTTGAAACCTAGGTATTGTAAACGGATTGGTACAGAGCAAAGGATACCCACGGAGTGGGTTTGGAAAACAATTAAATTTGCAGACAAGATTTCTGATATACGGTAGAGATATGTTAATGAAATGCTATTGATAAAAAGCGTATTTGAGGTAGTTAGTTAGTAACAGGCATAGAAAATATTTACTTACAGTGGCCCTTTAAAGTCCCTTGCCTGTCTATTTTTTTTCTCTACCACTTGAGATCTCATATCTTTGAGCCCTTATAAACTTTTCGTGCAATATTTTTAAAATAATTTATATTAGAAGCTGTTATTATGAGTGTACCTATACGTTGTAATGTATTTTTCATGTGTTTTGTGCAACTTTTTAATTTCACAAAATAGTTACCCACAGCTCTGACATCGCAGTAATGATTCTAGCATAAATCGCGATTGTGCTCATGCGCTCAACTAGTAATATGAGCGCAATTTAACCTGTGCACAAACGATTGCGAGAACCCTTGCGCAAATGTTTGTCGTCACTTGTAATCCAGCCCTAGATTTTTCATTGTCAAACTCCATTAAAAACTAAACAATGCGACCGGAATGGACTCGACAGCTTGAAATGAAAAAGTGAAGATTAATGAATAACAAAACTAAAACTTGGTGACAAAGGAGTTTCTTAACACTCATTATTGTATACTAGTGCTGTATGTGAGGCTATACACTAGGGTATGACAAGTTTTGAGACACAAATAATCGATTTGTTTTAGTCGAGAGGTGTTTGTGTGTGCGTATACATATACCACACATGTTCACGCTGGTGAATATTAAAGGGACCTTAAAAAAACTGTCTAATTTACTTCTATTATAAAATCTTCTTTGTTCTTTTTGGTATCTTTTGTTGAAAAACAGGGATGTAAGCTTAGGAACGTGCATGTGTCTGGAGCACTAAATGGTAGCAGTTTTGCAAGAATGTTATCCATGCTGGCAGCACTGTTTCCTGCCATGTTGTGCTATTGAACCCTACCAAGGTAACTCTTCAACAAAGAATACGATTTGAACAAAGACATTTTTAAAATAGAAGTAAAATGGAAATGTTTATAAAATAGCATGTGCTGTCTGAATCACAAAATAAAATATTTGGGTTTCATATTCCTTTAAGCTTCTACATTTCAATGACAAAACAAAGGTCTTCATACTCTGCATTATAAAATATCTGCATACAAAAAAAATGCTTTCAAAATCTATAGAATTTTAATGATGTTAGCAAACTTTGAATGTTTTGCAGCCCTGAGATGCACCCCTTGAAAAGATTCTTGATTGAAGTTTATCTTATCTCCACTACTATGATCAATCAGGGACAAATATATATAAGCTTCTGCAAACAATCACTATGCAGTATGCAGTAGGGTAAGGGTTATGAATTCAATGGAATAAACTTCGACCTCTTTAGGGGCAGTGAACAAATTAAACTGCTTGGAATTAAATTTTACAAGACAAACAGGCAAAATAAGAAAGAAAAATAAATTGGAAAGGTTTATTGTTACAGATAATAATAAATAAAAAACAACAACATGAACAGATAATTTAAAATCACTTCCTCTGAATTCCAAATTAGTAGGATTTTTTTTTGTGATAAATTTCAAAATTAGTTCTATTTTCACTGCCCCCAATATCATGTGACAATCATCAACCAATCACACAACCCATAAAAGTATTTATTGTGAACCTTGCACACGCTCAGTTGGAAATGGTGATTCAGAAATGGTGCATATAAAAAGACTGTGCATATTATGATGATGATTGAAGGAAAATAGAAAGGTTTTTGTTTTTTTATTGCATGCCCTAATTCATGAAAGTTTAATTTTGAAACAAAAGGGAGAGTATACTGTTAAAGGTACAGTCTAGTCAAAATTAAACTTTTATTATTCAGATAGGGCATGCAATTTTAAACAACTTTCGAATTTTCTTTTATCATCAAATTTGCTTTGTTCTTTTTGTGGTATTTTTGAAAAGCTAAACCTAGGTAGGCTCAAACTGATTTCTAAAACCGTTGAAAACCGCCTTCTAGCTCAGAGCATTTTGGAAGTTTTTCACAGTTAGACAGTACTAGTTCATGTGTGTCATATAGATAACATTGTGCTCACTGCCGTGGAGTTATTTAGGAGTCTGCACTGATTGGCTAAACTGCATGTCTGTCAAAAGCACTGAGATAAGGGGGCAGTCTGCAGACGCTTAGATACAAGGTAATCACAGAGGTAAAAGTGTATTCATATAACAGTGTTGGTTATGCAAAACTGGGGAATGGGTAATAAAGGGATAATCTATCTTTTTAAACAATAACAATTCTGGAGTAGACTGTCCCTTTATTGTTTGTTTCCTCTTAATGTGTTTCCAAGCTGCAGAGTATAAAGTATATGAAAAATTGCTTCCTTATGTTTAATTTTCTATATGAAAAAAGCAGTTTTTATCCTTTGACCTCACAACCCATCAAAATGTGTTGAGCTTGCAGGGAAATCAGATCTCCTTATGTTATCACTTTATGTACACATACATGCTTCCTTATCTTATTTCTGTATACCAAATCCCAATACTTAGAGAGAACAATTGGAAATTAACATTTTATTGCTTATCTCAACACCCACTGGGAGTGTAATTTATTCTGCTGATTATGTTTACACAGCTTGTTTTTTAGTCTATACCTAAGTATAGAAACTTTCAGAAAAGGTTGGGCTTCCACGGGCAAAATCAGCTATTTCAAACGCTGATATAAAAGTAAAGTATTTGTAAAAAAAACAAACAAAAAACAACAACACTCCAGTAGGTGAAATGGATCATTAGGAACAAATTAAAGCAAATAAACCACAAGGGCTCACATTTTAAATCCGCCTATCACATTTCAAGGGTGTATTTGTAAACATTCAGCAGTTGGACCAACGATGCTAAACATATTAGTGGTTAGAAAAGAACATTGCTGAAACATATTGTGTGGTTTAGCAGATCAATTTCCTTTTGAAAAGAAATGCCCTTGTTGTAATGTCCCAATGAGCAGATAAGTGTTTAACTCTTTATGATGACAATGTGTTTGGCTGTGGGCAGAACCAACTTGTAAACTGAAGGCAGATAACGACCACTTGCCCCAGTCGATCTGTTCTATGTAAACTGTATCTTTTCGTTACTACACGTATGACTTGCAAATCCCCTATGTAAAACACTGATGAGTTTTATGTGATTAAATGGGACTGAACTCTTCTCTAGCTCAAGGAAAACAATTAATTGGATGTTTAATAGATGCCTGAGGGCAAAGGCTGAAGTCAATAACGCATCACAAATGCCAGATCTATTAGCAGATTCTTGCCAGAAACCGCTTCTCTTTCAAAACTCGCAATGCAGAAAGTAAACACTATCTTTAAAGAGGCATTGCAGTTTATATTGAGATGCCCATTGACAGCGTATATAGTTTAAAAGGACATGGAAGTCGAAAATAATCATGATTCTGATAGAAAAAAAAAATAATAAAAAAAAAATGTTTAAAGGGACAGACTACACCAGAATTTTTTTTTTAAAAGATAGATAATCCCTTTATTACCCATTCCCCAGTTTTGCATAATTAACACAGTTATATTAATACTAATTGTATCTCTGTAATTACCTTGTATCTAAGCCTCTGCAGACT
>NC_069509.1:148699278-148734278 GCF_027579735.1 Bombina bombina | reverse complement strand
TAAAATAAAAAGTAATTTAATTATCTGGCATGTCTCTTTAAAAGGGTAACAGTTAAAGGGATATTAAACCCATATTTTTTTCTTTCATGATTCCGATAGAGCATTTAATTTTAAGCAACTTTCTAATTTACTTATAGTATACATTTTTCTTTGTTCTCTTGGTATCTTTATTTAAAAAAAGCTATCATGTAAGCTTAGAAGCCAGCCAGTGTTTGGTTCAGCACACTGGACAGTGCTTGTTGATTGGTAACTACACCAATCAGAAAGCTCTATATAGGTGCTGAAATAAAAATGGGCCGTCTCCTAAGCTTAAATTCCTGCTTTTCAAATAAAGATACCAAAAATTGATAATGGGAGTAAATTAGAAAGTTGCTTAAAATTGCAAATGAAAGAAAAAAAAATGGGTTTAATATCCATTTAAATGGTAAGGCTCTTAAGAAGAATATGTGCTAAAATAAAAAATAAATTAACAAAAACCAACATAAAACAAATGTGTAAAAATACATAAATCTATGCACAGATAATTAATATTTGTATTCAGTGGAAAAAACAAAAAAAAAAACCCTTCATATTAAGTAAATGTTTCTTGTAAAATGTAAATGATATATTAAGAGTCATTTATTTAGTGATGAGATTTTACACACATAAAGTATGAGTTTACTATACATTAAAAACATTTTATCAGCACCTCATTAACTTGCAATTAAATGAAAAACCACTACATAAGGGTCGACAAACTGCATAAATTGTTTTGGCAATAAAGAGTAAATTTTATTTATAGACGATTACGACGGATTGCTAAATATGATATGCAGAAATTAATGCCAGAATCAGAGTTTTATGAACCAGTAATAAGTACTTGCCGCATATGGTCGAGGTCAAGGGCACTGTGCATTGGCAACTGGAACGTGGAATTCTGCCAAAAGTCAATCATCCAGTGACAAGTGAAACTTATTAATTTAAGGACAGCGCCTTTGGGCTTGTACCATAACCAGCATGTGAAGCAAAGACTATTTCCTGTAATGTCTGACAACAAAGCATTAAATAGCTCACTTAATAAAAAAAATAATAATGAAATGTGCAAATACTATTATTAACATAAGAGATTTGTTTACTCCATCACTAAAGGTGATATGTTAAAATAACATCATAAAACTATCAATAAAAAGCTTATCAAACTTGTATAACAATGATACAAGCATAAATATATAGCAAATATAAGCTATTAGGCTCATATATGTGTATGTATATATGTATATATATATAAACATTTTTTTATTTATATAGTGTATATGTGTGTTTTTATATATATATATATATATATATACACACACACACAGTATAGGGCTGCACGATTAATCGCATGTGCAATTTTAAATCGCGATTAACCGCCGTGATTTAAAAACCACGAGAGTACGCGATTTTCTAAAAAAAAACAAAACAAAAAAAAAACATTCTATTTTCCTCATGAAAACAGAGGCAGAGAGGGAGGACGAGAGGCGGACCAGGGTGCGCAGTGGTCAAGCGGTGGTGTGGTGGTGGTGGGACAGCAGTGGTGTGGTGGTGGTCAAGCAGTGGTGTGGCGGTGGTCAAGCAGTGGTGGTCAAGCGGTGGTGTGGCGGTGGTCAAGCAGTGGTGTGGC
This sequence comes from Bombina bombina, assembly GCF_027579735.1. Lineage (NCBI taxonomy): Eukaryota > Metazoa > Chordata > Amphibia > Anura > Bombinatoridae > Bombina > Bombina bombina. The sequence goes on along the minus strand of NC_069509.1, from coordinate 148,732,636 downwards.
GTGGTTAAGCGGTGGTGTGGCAGTGGTCAAACAGTGGTGTGGCGTGGTCAAGAGGTGGTGTGGCGGTGGTCAAGAGGTGGTGGGACAGTGGTGGTGTGGTGGTGGTCAAGCAGTGGTGTGGTGGTGGTCAAGCGTTGGTGTGGTGGTGGTCAAGCTGTGGTGTGGCGGTCGTCAAGCGATGGTGTGGGCAGTGGTCAAGCAGTGGTGTGGCGGTGGTCAAGCTGTGGTGTGGCGGTCGTCAAGCGATGGTGTGGCAGTGGTCAAGCGGTGGTGTGGCGGTGGTCAAGCGTTGGTGTGGCGGTGGTCAAGCGGTGGTGGGACAGCTCAAAGTTTTTTCTTATTAACTTCTGTGACGCATGTGAATGTGAACATTGAGATTTTGATAACATGTTCATTAAGGGTTGCTACTTGCTTGTAGGATGCATTGTTTGTGAATGATTGAGAAGTGAATTTACTGTATATTATATATTTATTATTTATGTTAAACAAAATAAATAATTTTATAAATAATATAATATATTATAATATATACTACTACAGTACAGTCTCTAGGTCTACTCTATCATCAGAATATAGAGCTATCATAGAGGATGATATATATATACTTAGAGAATGAGAGTTACTTTTTAATAGATATTCCCAGAAGATAGATCTTCTATCTTCGGCAAATTTTGATAGATATTCCCAGAAGATAGATCTTCTATCTTCGGCAAATTTTGTTTTAACTATTTTTTGTTTTGTATTTTTATGCTCCAAGAGTGTACATGTACATTAAGAATCTGTAGTGTTAAATAAACTTTTTAATGCAAAATGAAGGTTTTTTTTTTTTTTTTTTTTTAAAATAGCAAATTTTTTTTGCCCATATCACCCAGCCCTAATACAGTGTATATATATATATATATATATATATATATATATATATATATATATATAGGTGTATACTATCTTTTTAAATACATCTGTACACACATATATATATATACACACACACACACACACAGTATATATACACACACAGTATATATATATATATATATATATATATATATATATATATATATATATATATATATATATATAGTTTAGCATAAAGAATGGCACAGCACTCACCAGATTTTTGCAAACAAATAAAAATGCATGTGTATATATATATATATATATATTAATTATTGAGTTCAGTTGTATACGCCACACTCATTGCTAACAGGTACACAAAATCCAACACAGCCATGAAATCTCTGTGGACAAACATTTGCAGTAGAAGAGTTCACAGAATTTAAATGTGGCACTATCATAGAATGCAACCTTTGCCAAAAGTAATTTTGTGAAATGTCTGCCCCGGTCAACTTAAGTGCTATTGTTGTGAAGTGCATGTGTCTAGAAGCAACAACAGACCAATGGTAGACAACACAAACTCCTAGAACAGTGGTGCCAAGGGCTGGAGTACGTATCATCACCTATCATCTGTTGTATCACTCACTACAGAGTTCCTCTGGAAACATCAGCACAAGAACCTTGCGTTAGAAGCTTCATGAAATAAAATGTCATGGCCAAGCAGCTGTACACAAGCCTCACATTAACATGCGCCGGTTGGAGTGGTGTAAAGCACTGCACCACTGGACTCCGTAGCAGTGGAAACACATTCTAAGGATTGATGCATTATGCTTCAATATCTGTCAGTCTGATGAAGGAATATTGTTATGGTGAATGCCAAGAGAAGGGATAATGGTCTGGGGCTGTTTTTCATGTTGGTTTAGGCCCTTTAGTTCCAATGATAGGTCATCTTAATGATACAGGATAATAAGCCATTTTAGACAATTGGATGTTTCCAACTTTGTGGCAACAGTTTGGGAAAGGCCTGTCGGTGCCCCTGTGCACAAAGCAAGATCCATGAAGACATGGTTTGATGAGTTCGGTATAGAGGAACTCAAATGGATCTCAGCCCTATCAAACAATTTTGGGATAAATTGGAACTCTGATTGTGAGCCAGACCTTCTAAACCAGGGGTCAGCAACTTTGGCTCTCCTGATGTTTTGGAACTAGATTTTTCATGATGCTTATGCAGCATAAAGAATGTCTTAGCATCATGGGAAATGTAGTTCCAAAACATCTGGAGAGCCAAGGTTGCTGACCCTTGTTCTAGACTAACATTAGTGCTTGTTTGTCCTTACAAATGGCTGAATAGGCAAACATTCCCATAGAAACACTCCAAAATCTTGTGAAAACCTTCCCAAAAGAGTTGCAGTTGTAATAGCTGCATGGGAGGAGGGGCAACTCCATATTAATGTCCATGGTTTTTAAAGGTATGTACAACAAGTTTATATAAAGTCGGTCAGGTGTCCACATACTTTTGGCATTATAAAGAGTCTCTCTCTCTCTCTCTCTCTCTCTCTCTCTCTCTCTCTCTCTATATATATATATATATATATATATATATATATATATATATATATATATATATATATATATATATATATATATATATATATATATATATATACACTGCTCAAAAAAATAAAGGGAACACTAAAATAACACATCCTAGATCTGAATGAATTAAATATTCTAATTAAATACTTTGTTCTTTACATAGTTGAATGTGCTGACAACAAAATCACACAAAAATTAAAAAATGGAAATCAAATTTTTTAACCCATGGAGGTCTGGATTTGGAGTCACACTCAAAATTAAAGTGGAAAAACACACTACAGGCGGATCCAACTTTGGTGTAATGTCCTTAAAACAAGTCAAAATGAGGCTCAGTAGTGTGTGTGGCCTCCACGTGCCTGTATGACCTCCCTACAACGCCTGTGCATGCTCCTGATGAGGTGGCGGATGGTCTCCTGAGGGATCTCCTCCCAGACCTGGACTAAAGCATCCACCAACTCCTGGACAGTCTGTGGTGCAACGTGAAGTTGGTGGATGGAGCGAGACATGATGTCCCAGATGTGCTCAATTGGATTCAGGTCTGGGGAACGGGTGGGCCAGTCCATAGCATCAATGCCTTCGTCTTGCAGGAACTGCTGACACACTCCAGCCACATGAGGTCTAGCATTGTCTTGCATTAGGAGGAACCCAGGGCCAACTGCACCAGCATATGGTCTCACAAGGGGTCTGAGGATCTCATCTCGATACCTAATGGCAGTCAGGCTACCTCTGGAGAGCACATGGAGGGCTGTTCGGCCCCTCAAAGAAATGCCACCCCACACCATTACTGACCTACTGCCAAATCGGCCATGCTGGAGGATGTTGCAGGCAGCAGAACGTTTTCCACGGCATCTCCAGACTGTCACGTCTGTCAAATGTGCTCAGTGTGCACCTGCTTTCATCTGTGAAGAGCACAGGGCGCCAGTGGCGAATTTGCCAATCTTGGTGTTCTCTGGCAAATGCCAAACGTCTTGCACGGTGTTGGGCTGTAAGCACAACCCCCACCTGTGGACGTCGGGCCCTCATACCCCCCTCATGGAGTCTGTTTCTGACTGTTTGAGCAGACACATGCACATTTGTGGCCTGCTTGAGGTCATTTTGCAGGCCTCTGGCAGTGCTCCTTCTGTTCCTCCTTGCACAAAGGCGGAGGTAGCGGTCCTGCTGCTGGGTTGTTGCCCTCCTATGGCCTCCTCCACGTCTCCTGATGTACTGGCCTGTCTCCTGGTAGCGCCTTCATGCTCTGGACACTACGCTGACAGACACAGCAATCCTTCTTGCCACAGCTCGTATTGATGTGCCATCCTGGATGAGCTGCACTACCTGAGCCACTTGTGTGGGTTGTAGACTCCGTCTCATGCTACCACTAGAGTGAAAGCACAGCCAGCATTCATAAGTGACCAAAACATCAGCCAGAAAGCATAGAAACTGAGAAGTGGTCTGTGGTCACCACCTGCAGAACTACTCCTTTATTGGGGGTGTCTTGCTAATTGCCTATAATTTCCACCTGTTGTCTATCCCATTTGCACAACAGCATGTGACATTGATTGTCACTCAGTGTTGCTTCCTAAGTGGACAGTTTGATTTCACAGAAGTGTGATTGACTTGGAGTTACATTGTGTTGTTTAAGTGTTCCCTTTATTTTTTTGAGCAGTGTATATATATATATACACACACACACAAAAACAGCAGGTCTGGCACTTACCTGCGTGCACACAGCTAGATAAAAAGCATATTGGAATAGTTAATTACAGAAATTGGCCAAATACTAATAGACTCAGGCCCACGTCAAGGTCTCTACCTCCCTTGGTTCCTAAACTAAACACATACATGTCAACAAGGGAATTAATCAATGAGAGAGAAGGATTGGGTAAAATTGTTTGGTGAATATAAATAGGATAAAAAAAAAAAACAATAAGAGGTGAACGAGAGATACAAGAAATTGAAAGTGAGAATGAGAAGATTGAATCATGCAAATATATAAAAACTACTGACGTTCTCTTGTACCATAGATAGTTTTAATAGCACCCAGATAAAATATATAGCCTGTGTCCGGTGAAAAAACTCTAGCACAGGAGAATGTCCCATTCATGCAGTGACATTGCCCACACTAACTGAATGGCAAAAAGCAGCAGCAATTCCATGACTGCTGATGTGCAGATAAGTGTACTATGCTCATTTATTTTATTGAATATTTTAAACTATTGAACGCTGAAAGCAAATTGCAGAGTTGAAGTCCTTATGCCAAATGTTCTATTACATTCTGCATAAAAACTAACACAGATGCTATAGTTGGCAACTCTTTCATGTTAATATGTCAAGTGATGGGGAGGGGGGGTGTTACTAGGGTGTTGCAGTGGAAAGAGAGACTCTAATATTATGCTCGCACAACTTGATAGTAACTTACTTATTTCTACATTAAATAGACAGTAAAGTCAGACAGAGCATGCAATTTTAAACAGCTTTTCAATTCACTTCTATTATCAAATTTGCTTTATTCTCTTGATATCCAATTCACTTCTGTTTTTAAATGTGCTAAGTTCAAGAGTAAATCTAGGTAGGCTAATAGGAGCATGAGCAGATGTTTTTAGCATTCTATGACAGCGTTGTTTGCAGCAATGTTATACCTAGATGCAAACACTGATGTCAGGTGGCTTAAGATATGTGCACGCTCCTGGGCACACCTAGGAGTACTCTTTTTGTACTATAAAACTTGTTTCCCCTTAATGTGTTCCAGATGACTTGTAATACAGATGGCCCTCGGTTTACAACGGTTCAATTTGCACCATTTCAGAATAACAAGCTTTTTTTTCAGTCATGTGACTGCTATTGAAAAGCATTGAGAAGCAGTGCTTTAATTAAAATAGCCAGTAGGTGGAGCTGTCCGCTTGTGTTGCAGCAAAGATATGCAAGCCAAGCAAACTGAAATGAATCAGTTTAACCAGCCCTGAGCTATCAAGCAGCTTGCAAAGGAACACGATCTTCCTGTCTATAAATCAGTCCAGATTGGAATGCATAGAAAGAACTGTTTCCAGAAAAATGCAAGTGAAGTCTGTGTTGTGTGATTATTTTATTAGGTTTATAATGCTGTTACGCAAATGTTTTGTTCATTTAACTTAGTTTAATTATATATTCTGTGTTGTATGATTATTTTATTAGGTTTATAATGCTGTTTAGCATTTAAAGTCTTCATTTCAAAGCTTTAAAAATAATGTATTAGGTTCCAGGCCCCACTCAAAATTGGCATAAGTAATACTTAACTCTCTCACTTCCCATTGACTTACATTATAAACTGGGTTTCAATTTACAACGGTTTCGATTTACAACCATTCCTTCTGGAACCTAACCCCGGCGTAAACTGAGGGCTATCTGTACTTACTGCAAAATATTAAATGTTTGGTAAATTGTTCCATTGTGTGTATTTCTGTATCTGATATAGCTGTGGGTTTTTCTTATTAAAACCATCACCTAGGACAGTGTTTTTCAACCAGTGTGCCGTGAGAGATCCTCAGGTGTGCCACGGCAGACTGACAACAGTGACACATATTTTTTAAACTTTGCTTGTTTTTTACTCCCAGTGCAGGGGTAGTTTGTAGGAGGCATGGCATAACAGCACAATACATACAGTATGTGTGTGTTTGTGTGTATGTGTATATATATATGCTGTATTAGGCTACAATGTGTGATTTTTTAAAAATGTTGGGATGGTGGTGTGCCACAGGATTTTTTAATGTAAAAAAGTGTGCCACAGCAAAAAAAAGGTTAAAAATCACTGACCTAGGATATGCTCATAACACTAGGCTGAACCTCCAGTATACACCAATCTTCATAAATGCATTTAATAGACACTACTATAAAAAAAAAAATAATATGCCGGGACACCCACTGGAAGGGGCTGAGAAAGCAGAAAGAGCAGCCCCCCGCCCCCCGGCATATGAAAAGACCCATTACACAAACAGGGGCAAGCTGGTGTCTGTAGACTTGAATCAACATCTGATACATTGGGGCTTAGTTAGGAGTCTGAAAGTCAGCACAATGTTATAAAAAATAAGTTAAGCTATACATTGTTACAAAAACACTCCCACATGGGCTATATAAATGGATCATCTACAAAACATGTATACAATGAAAAATCTAGTGTACAATGTCCCTTTAAGCAGACCTGTTCATGTAATTTATGTTAAGTATTTAATGCTAATTATGGCTGGAGTGTTGAATAAACACAAGCAGCTATTTCACAAACAAAATCGCTCTCCCTCAAATCTCCTACTGGGAGACTAATCAGTGCTATTATCTTCTCTTTACATAGCTTTTCTACAGAGAAAACGTTTGTTTCTCATATTTTAAGTGTAGGTGGGAATACACAGGGCAAAAGTAGCTATTTTAAATAGCAAATAAAAGTAAATGAGCTGTTTGCAAGGAATTAAAGACACCCCAGCAGGAAAAATGAACCATTGGGAACACATTTAACGGAGGAAATTGTTAGAGTACAATGTCCCTTTTTATAAAGAATACCAATCAAACTGAGCAAAATTGATAATAGAACTAAACTAGAAAGCGGTTTAGAAATGCCTGCATTATGCAATTCATTTACTGTGAATTTTGATTTCACTGTCCCTTTAAGGTTGCTTAGTTTCACCATGTGATACTGCCCCTGTTTCTCTGGAAACAAATACAGCTGGTAACACTGACAGAGACTTGTGACAGGAGGTTATAATACAAAGAAAAACAGTGAACTCATTAATTAGATACTAGAGTGATCTATGAACTTGACATTTATTTATTGGAAATATTTTATGACCGTGTGAAACACACAATTTAACAGTTACATTAGTTTCCTGTGCAATGTGTTGCAGAATACAATTTGTCTCACTGGTGAGATAGCTCACTGGATCACTTGGTCAGTTATAGCACCTGAAATGTCATCCAACAGCAGTGCGGTCTAATCTCTTTCAAACCAAGTAAAAGAGAACTGATAAAGCAGACAATTTTTTAGCACTATACAAATCCTATATAATAAAACGCCAGTGTCACGTATACCGGGCTGCAGTGGTTAAACCTCTACCCCCCTATTCCACTTTTGTTTCTCCCCGGATTCGAGTGATTAGGAGCATTTGCAATTTCCCAGACCTTTCCTTTGAGGTATTTTTGTGTTTGAACCTCATCCTGAAAGAGCTGGTCCCTGACCGACACATGCCTCCTCAGCCGGCCAGACCCCTGGAACTACTGGTCAGTCGTCTCCCCTCACGCTCCCAAGGAACTTTACCTCCGGCCACTCCAGTGGCCCCTTGCCGCAGAGCTCCGCTCTTCTGGGGATTGGTACCCATTAGAGGGGGCAGGATGTGAGCCAATTGCCTGAGGCAAGCTCCCTTTGGAACTGGGTGTTCCGGACCCTCCTTCAAACACCCATTTTCCAGTGGCCTTCCTGGTATACGTTTGGTCGCCCCCAACTCGGGCCCCCAGTCATGGATCAAGGTTCTTTTTCTAGTAGCTGGGGACAAGGGCTTTCCAACGGGATCACCCCAAATGGACCATCACTATACCACTGGGCACTAAGGGACATTGGACTCTGTGGAGGCACCAGCCTGTCTGGAGGGGCGGGAATGGTGGGAGATTTGGGGGACTGATAAGGCTCTTATCAAGATGAGTTTCTGTAAAAATGTTGTGTGTTTTCCAATAAAGGTTACTACGTGTTTTCACCTGAATGCTAGTCTGTCAAGTTATTTGGGTGAGTTCTGCTAGAGACTGCACAAGACAAACATACATGGCCTTAACCCCTTAGCGACCAGCTCAGTCATGCACAGTAGAGACTGCGCGAGACAAAGGAGGGGGCAGGAGCAGGTGGGACTACTGCACTGCAGAAAAAAAAAACATTTGAGAGCAGCAGGAAGGGGAAATCCGAGTGGATGGGGAGGATCAGAGGGTAGGAAAAGGTTCTTGGAGGGAGAGGTGGAGGGGATCCGAGTGGATGGGGGGATCAGAGGGTATGGAAAGGTTCTTGAATGGAGAGGTGGGTAAATGAGGGAGGGGAGAGGGAGTTGGGCAGCTACGTTCGAGATAAAAGTGCAAAAGTGCACAACGCCTCCTCTTTACACATTTTGGTCCATGTACACGGGCTTTAACACTAGTAAATAATAATTAGACGTGCGTTTGGCGATTAATCTGCTAAATGAATGCTAAATATTGTTGTAAAAGTGCAGCAAACAAAGATCTGGATTTGCACAGATCTTTGTGTCTTAAACTTTCACACAGAAAATCTGGCACATAAAAGTGCTGAATACAACTATAAACGGCTATATTCAGCTGACCGCACATGTCTAATCAGAAGGATAAGGATAATGTAGTGATGAATACAGCTATATGTCTCTGTTAGTTGTTTATATTACTATGACTGTACATTTAGTAGCTTAAATATCTAATGTAGAATTATCGATTTCCTTCATCCTCAGTAGCGTAGTGACAGTACATTTGCTACAAATACCACTTTGTCAATAAAGCATAAGAGCCAGTAAATGCTATCATATTATAACATGGGTTTCAGGTTCATTTTCAGCAATATTACACATCCCTCTGAGTTAGGTAAGCACCATTACATTGGGTAACTACAGTATTAAGCTAGTAAGTCTTTGAATTGTTTAAAGGGACACTCAATCAAAATTAAACTGTCATGATTCAGATAGAGCATGCAATTTTAAACAACTTTCTAATTTACTTCCATTAACTAAATGTGCACAGTCTTTTTATATTTATACTTTTTGAATCACCAGCTCCTACTGAGCATATGCAAGAATAAGTGTGTATGCATTTCTGAATGGCTGATGGCTGTCACATGGTATGTGTATGCATTTGTGATTGGCTGATTGCTGTCACATGGTACAGGGGGAGTGGAAATAGACGTAACTTTTAAAATTGTCAGAAAAAAAAATCTACTACTCATTTGAAGTTCATACTAAGTGCTATTGCATTGTCTTGTTATCTTGCATTTGTTGATTATGCAAATCTACTGTGTTGACTGGTCCTTTAAGTATATTAAGTGGGTAACTACCATCAGGACATCTGTACAGATTCTAGTGTATATGCATAGGGCTATTCAACTCCCTACCTTGCTGTATACTGCTCCCACAGCCCTCTGAACCAATCAGGGAAACTCTAACATAACGAAGCATCAAAATGGCCAAATCAAAATTTGTTTTAATGTGAAAAATACTCTAGTTTTTAAGAGGTTAATGATCAGCAGCTGTTTTCGAATGAATGCATTCTAATGGTAACCAATGTTATTATCATAACACACATACCTAGCATATTTATATATTTATTTGTTTACAAAAGTGAACAAATTCCTGACATTAAAGGGACATATTTTTTATATCATGAAAGAGCAGTTGTTGAACATGTTAAAAATATGTTTTGGTTGTGTGAAAAAAGCAGTTAAAGGCTGTTTAAATGTAAGGAGTAATTACCATGGAGTACCTGTCTTGGTCCTAAGGCTTTATTCAGCACTGGAACTTTTTTTATTTTTTTTAACAAAACACTAAACATTTCAAAATATTATTGTCTTTTAGATTGAACAGAACATATCATGTTCCTTTAATTTTATATAGATATTCTATTTCTTTACCATGCATCTAAAGACAAACTATTCTGCCATTGCACAGTGAAGAGACAGTAAATTTAGCGTCTCACTGCTGACAACTACAGCGTTATTAATGTATGAGTTTGTGTGTGTACATTTGCATGTAGGTTCTGGTGCCTAATTATAGATTTATTTAGTTTTTTATAACTTTATTTTTTTATAGAGGACACGACACTACAGATTCATAACAAACTTTACCAGACACAGCCTGTTTACAGACAGAATTTAGCCCTCAGCATAAATGAGTCAGACTAACTGATATAAAGAGCTGGAGTTACAATTTCTCTTTAGAAAAGGATGGGGATACATAGACTAAACCTGAAGAGAAGTGAAGGTCACAAACACAGTTGTTAAGGAAATTTAATAAAGCTAGTCTGCCTCTTAACACATGGAATTAATGACACCACAATTCATTTAGATTCACAGCTAAATATACTGTAAATCTAAAATAGAAATTATTACAACTGGAATAGAAAAAACATAATTTATGCTTACCTGATAAATTTATTTCTCTTGTAGTGTATCCAGTCCACGGATCATCCATTACTTATGGGATATTCTCCTTCCCAACAGGAAGTTGCAAGAGGATCACCCACAGCAGAGCTGCTATATAGCTCCTCCCCTCACTGCCATATCCAGTCATTCGACCGAAACAAGATGAGAAAGGAGAACCCATAGGGTGCAGTGGCGACTGTAGTTTAATTTAAAATTTAGACCTGCCTTAAAAGGACAGGGCGGGCCGTGGACTGGATACACTACAAGAGAAATAAATTTATCAGGTAAGCATAAATTATGTTTTCTCTTGTTAAGTGTATCCAGTCCACGGATCATCCATTACTTATGGGATACCAATACCAAAGCTAAAGTACACGGATGATGGGAGGGACAAGGCAGGATTAAACGGAAGGAACCACTGCCTGAAGAACCTTTCTCCCAAAAACAGCCTCCGAAGAAGCAAAAGTATCAAATTTGTAAAATTTTGAAAAGGTGTGAAGCGAAGACCAAGTCGCAGCCTTGCAAATCTGTTCAACAGAGGCCTCATTTTTAAAGGCCCAGGTGGAAGCCACAGCTCTAGTAGAATGAGCTGTAATCCTTTCAGGGGGCTGCTGTCCAGCAGTCTCATAGGCTAAGCGAATTATGCTCCGAAGCCAAAAGGAAAGAGAGGTTGCCGAAGCTTTTTGACCTCTCCTCTGTCCAGAGTAAACGACAAACAGGGAAGATGTTTGGCGAAAATCTTTAGTAGCTTGTAAGTAAAACTTCAAGGCACAGACTACGTCCAGATTATGTAAGAGACGTTCCTTCTTCGAAGAATGATTAGGACACAATGATGGAACAACAATCTCTTGATTGATATTCTTGTTAGAAACCACCTTAGGTAAAAAACATAATTTATGTAAGAACTTACCTGATAAATTCATTTCTTTCATATTAGCAAGAGTCCATGAGCTAGTGACGTATGGGATATACATTCCTACCAGGAGGGGCAAAGTTTCCCAAACCTCAAAATGCCTATAAATACACCCCTCACCACACCCACAATTCAGTTTAACGAATAGCCAAGAAGTGGGGTGATAAAAAAGTGCGAAAGCATATAAAATAAGGAATTGGAATAATTGTGCTTTATACAAAAATCATAACCACCACAAAAAAAGGGCGGGCCTCATGGACTCTTGCTAATATGAAAGAAATGAATTTATCAGGTAAGTTCTTACATAAATTATGTTTTCTTTCATGTAATTAGCAAGAGTCCATGAGCTAGTGACGTATGGGATAATGACTACCCAAGATGTGGATCTTTCCACACAAGAGTCACTAGAGAGGGAGGGATAAAATAAAGACAGCCAATTCCTGCTGAAAATAATCCACACCCAAAAATAAAGTTTAACGAAAAACATAAGCAGAAGATTCAAACTGAAACCGCTGCCTGAAGTACTTTTCTACCAAAAACTGCTTCAGAAGAAGAAAATACATCAAAATGGTAGAATTTAGTAAAAGTATGCAAAGAGGACCAAGTTGCTGCTTTGCAAATCTGGTCAACCGAAGCTTCATTCCTAAACGCCCAGGAAGTAGAAACTGACCTAGTAGAATGAGCTGTAATTCTTTGAGGCGGAGTTTTACCCGACTCAACATAGGCAAGATGAATTAAAGATTTCAACCAAGATGCCAAAGAAATGGCAGAAGCTTTCTGGCCTTTTCTAGAACCGGAAAAGATAACAAATAAACTAGAAGTCTTACGGAAAGATTTCGTAGCTTCAACATAATATTTCAAAGCTCTAACAACATCCAAAGAATGCAACGATTTCTCCTTAGAATTCTTAGGATTAGGACATAATGAAGGAACCACAATTTCTCTACTAATGTTGTTGGAATTCACAACTTTAGGTAAAAATTCAAAAGAAGTTCGCAACACCGCCTTATCCTGATGAAAAATCAGAAAAGGAGACTCACAAGAAAGAGCAGATAATTCAGAAACTCTTCTGGCAGAAGAGATGGCCAAAAGGAACAAAACTTTCCAAGAAAGTAATTTAATGTCCAATGAATGCATAGGTTCAAACGGAGGAGCTTGAAGAGCTCCCAAAACCAAATTCAAACTCCAAGGAGGAGAAATTGACTTAATAACAGGTTTTATACGAACCAAAGCTTGTACAAAACAATGAATATCAGGAAGAATAGCAATCTTTCTGTGAAAAAGAACAGAAAGAGCAGAGATTTGTCCTTTCAAAGAACTTGCGGACAAACCCTTATCTAAACCATCCTGAAGAAACTGTAAAATTCTCGGTATTCTAAAAGAATGCCAAGAAAAATGATGAGAAAGACACCAAGAAATATAAGTCTTCCAGACTCTATAATATATCTCTCGAGATACAGATTTACGAGCCTGTAACATAGTATTAATCACAGAGTCAGAGAAACCTCTTTGACCAAGAATCAAGCGTTCAATCTCCATACCTTTAAATTTAAGGATTTCAGATCCTGATGGAAAAAAGGACCTTGTGACAGAAGGTCTGGTCTTAACGGAAGAGTCCACGGTTGGCAAGAGGCCATCCGGACAAGATCCGCATACCAAAACCTGTGAGGCCATGCCGGAGCTACCAGCAGAACAAACGAGCATTCCTTCAGAATCTTGGAGATTACTCTTGGAAGAACAACTAGAGGCGGAAAGATATAGGCAGGATGATACTTCCAAGGAAGTGATAATGCATCCACTGCCTCCGCCTGAGGATCCCGGGATCTGGACAGATACCTGGGAAGTTTCTTGTTTAGATGGGACGCCATCAGATCTATTTCTGGAAGTTCCCACATTTGAACAATCTGAAGAAATACCTCTGGGTGAAGAGACCATTCGCCCGGATGCAACGTTTGGCGACTGAGATAATCCGCTTCCCAATTGTCTATACCTGGGATATGAACCGCAGAGATTAGACAGGAGCTGGATTCCGCCCAAACCAAAATTCGAGATACTTCTTTCATAGCCAGAGGACTGTGAGTCCCTCCTTGATGATTGATGTATGCCACAGTTGTGACATTGTCTGTTTGAAAACAAATGAACGATTCTCTCTTCAGAAGAGGCCAAAACTGAAGAGCTCTGAAAATTGCACGGAGTTCCAAAATATTGATCGGTAATCTCACCTCCTGAGATTCCCAAACTCCTTGTGCCGTCAGAGATCCCCACACAGCTCCCCAACCTGTGAGACTTGCATCTGTTGAAATTACAGTCCAGGTCGGAATCACAAAAGAAGCCCCCTGAATTAAACGATGGTGATCTGTCCACCATGTTAGAGAGTGTCGAACAATCGGTTTTAAAGATATTAATTGAGATATCTTCGTGTAATCCTTGCACCATTGCTTCAGCATACAGAGCTGAAGAGGTCGCATGTGAAAACGAGCAAAGGGGATCGCGTCCGATGCAGCAGTCATAAGACCTAGAATTTCCATGCATAAGGCTACCGAAGGGAATGATTGAGACTGAAGGTTTCGACAAGCTGCAATCAATTTTAGACTTCTCTTGTCTGTTAAAGACAGAGTCATGGACACTGAATCCATCTGGAAACCCAGAAAGGTTACCCTTGTCTGAGGAATCAAAGAACTTTTTGGTAAATTGATCCGCCAACCATGATCTTGAAGAAACAACACAAGTCGATTCGTATGAGATTCTGCTAAATGTAAAGACTGAGCAAGTACCAAGATATCGTCTAAATAAGGAAATACCACAATACCCTGTTCTCTGATTACAGACAGAAGGGCACCGAGAACCTTTGTAAAAATTCTTGGAGCTGTAGCTAGGCCAAACGGCAGAGCCACAAACTGGTAATGCTTGTCCAGAAAAGAGAATCTCAGGAACTGATAATGATCTGGATGAATCGGAATATGCAGATATGCATCCTGTAAATCTATTGTGGACATATAATTCCCTTGCTGAACAAAAGGCAAGATAGTCCTTACAGTTACCATCTTGAACGTTGGTATTCTTACATAACGATTCAATATTTTTAGATCCAGAACTGGTCTGAAGGAATTCTCCTTCTTTGGTACAATGAAGAGATTTGAATAAAACCCCATCCCCTGTTCCGGAACTGGAACCGGCATAATTACTCCAGTCAACTCTAGATCTGAAACACATTTCAGAAATGCTTGAGCTTTTACTGGATTTACTGGGACACGGGAAAAAAAAAATCTCTTTGCTGGAGGTCTCATCTTGAAACCAATTCTGTACCCTTCTGAAACAATGCTCTGAATCCAAAGATTGTGAACAGAATTGATCCAAATTTCCTTGAAAAAACGTAACCTGCCCCCTACCAGCTGAGCTGGAATGAGGGCCGCACCTTCATGTGGACTTAGAAGCAGGCTTTGCCTTTCTAGCTGGCTTGGATTTATTCCAGACTGGAGATGGTTTCCAAACTGAAACTGCTCCTGAGGATGAAGGATCAGGCTTTTGTTCTTTGTTGAAACGAAAGGAACGAAAACGATTATTAGCCCTGCTTTTACCTTTAGATTTTTATCCTGTGGTAAAAAAGTTCCTTTCCCACCAGTAACAGTTGAAATAATGGAATCCAACTGAGAACCAAATAATTTGTTACCCTGGAAAGAAATGGAAAGTAAAGTAGATTTAGAAGCCATATCAGCATTCCAAGTTTTAAGCCATAAAGCTCTTCTAGCTAAAATAGCTAGAGACATAAACCTGACATCAACTCTGATAATATCAAAAATGGCATCACAGATAAAATTATTAGCATGCTGTAGAAGAATAATAATATCATGAGAATCATGATGTGTTACTTGTTGCGCTAAAGTTTCCAACCAGAAAGTTGAAGCTGCAGCAACATCAGCCAAAGATATAGCAGGTCTAAGAAGATTACCTGAACACAGATAAGCTTTTCTTAGAAAGGATTCAATTTTCCTATCTAAAGGATCCTTAAACGAAGTACCATCTGACGTAGGAATAGTAGTACGTTTAGCAAGGGTAGAAATAGCCCCATCAACTTTAGGGATTTTGTCCCAAAATTCTAATCTGTCAGACGGCACAGGATATAATCGCTTAAAACGTTTAGAAGGAGTAAATGAATTACCCAATTTATCCCATTCTTTGGAAATTACTGCAGAAATAGCATTAGGAACAGGAAAAACTTCTGGAATAACCACAGGAGCTTTAAATACCTTATCCAAACGTTTAGAATTAGTATCAAGAGGACCAGAATCCTCTATTTCTAAAGCAAATAGTACTTCTTTAAGTAAAGAATGAATAAATTCCATTTTAAATAAATATGAAGCTTTATCAGCATCAACCTCTGAGACAGAATCCTCTGAACCAGAAGAGTCATCAGAATCAGAATGATGATGTTCATTTAAAAATTCATCTGTAGGGAGAGAAGTTTTAAAAGATTTTTTACGTTTACTAGAAGGAGAAATAACAGACATAGCCTTCTTTATGGATTCTGAAACAAAATCTCTTATATTATCAGGAACATTCTGCACCTTAGATGTTGAAGGAACTGCAACAGGCAATGGTACTTTACTAAAGGAAATATTATCTGCTTTAACAAGTTTGTCATGACAATCAATACAAACAACAGCTGGAGGAATAGCTACCAAAAGTTTACAGCAGATACACTTAGCTTTGGTAGATCCAGCACTAGACAGCGATTTTCCTGTAGTATCTTCTGGCTCAGATGCAACGTGAGACATCTTGCAATATGTAAGAGAAAAAACAACATATATATAAAGCAAAATTGATCAAATTCCTTAAATGACAGTTTCAGGAATGGGAAAAAATGCCAAAGAACAAGCTTCTAGCAACCAGAAGCAATGAAAAATGAGACTTAAATAATGTGGAGACAAAAGCGACGCCCATATTTTTCGCGCCAATAAGACGCCCACATTATTTGGCGCCTAAATGCTTTTTGGCGCCAAAATGACGCCACATCCGGAACGCCGACATTTTTGGCGCAAAATAACGTCAAAAAATGACGCAACTTCCGGCGACACTTATGACGCCGGAAACGGAAACGAATTTTTTGCGCCAAATGAATGACGCAATAAAATGAAGCATTTTCAGCCCCCGCGAGCCTAACAGCCCACAGGGAAGAGTCAAATTTTTGAAGGTAAGAAAAAATGATTAAATCAAATGCATTATCCCAAATATGAAACTGACTGTCTGAAAATAAGGAAAGTTGAACATTCTGAGTCAAGGCAAATAAATGTTTGAATACATATATTTAGAACTTTATAAATAAAGTGCCCAACCATAGCTTGGAGTGTCACAGAAAATAAGATTTACTTACCCCAGGACACTCATCTACATGTTTGTAGAAAGCCAAACCAGTACTGAAACGAGAATCAGCAGAGGTAATGGTATATATAAGAGTATATCGTCGATCTGAAAAGGGAGGTAAGAGATGAATCTCTACGACCGATAACAGAGAACCTATGAAATAGACCCCGTAGAAGGAGATCACTGCATTCAAATAGGCAATACTCTCCTCACATCCCTCTGACATTCACTGCACGCTGAGAGGAAAACCGGGCTCCAACTTGCTGCGGAGCGCATATCAAAGTAGAATCTAGCACAAACTTACTTCACCACCTCCATCGGAGGCAAAGTTTGTAAAACTGAATTGTGGGTGTGGTGAGGGGTGTATTTATAGGCATTTTGAGGTTTGGGAAACTTTGCCCCTCCTGGTAGGAATGTATATCCCATACGTCACTAGCTCATGGACTCTTGCTAATTACATGAAAGAAACCCAGGTTTGGTACGCAGAACTAACTTATCTGCATGAAAATCAGATAAGGAGAATCACATTGTAAGGCAGATAGCTCAGAGACTCTTCGAGCCGAGGAAATAGCCATCAAAAACAGAACTTTCCAAGATAAAAGTTTAATATCAATGGAATGAAGGGGTTCAAACGGAACTCCTTGAAGAACTTTAAGAACCAAGTTTAAGCTCCACGGGGGAGCAACAGTTTTAAACACAGGCTTAATTCTAACCAAAGCCTTACAAAATGCCTGGACATCTGGAACCTCTGCCAGACGCTTGTGCAAAAGAATAGACAGAGCAGAAATCTGTCCTTTTAAAGAACTAGCTGATAATCCTTTGTCTTGGAGAAAAGACAATATCCTAGGAATCCTAACCTTACTCCATGAGTAATTCTTGGATTCCACCAAGAAAGATATTTACGCCATATCTTTTGGTAGATTTTCCTGGTGACAGGCTTTCGTGCCTGTATTAAGGTATCAATGACTGACTCGGAGAAGCCACGCCTTGATAGAATCAAGCGTTCAATCTCCATGCAGTCAGTCTCAGAGAAATTAGATTTGGATGATTGAAAGGACCTTGTATTAGAAGGTCCTGCCTCAGAGGCAGAGTCCATGGTGGAAAGGATGACATGTCCACTAGGTCTGCATACCAGGTCCTGCGTGGCCACGCAGGCGCTATTCAGAATCACCGATGCTCTCTCCTGCTTGATTTTGGCAATCAGTCGAGGGAGCAGAGGAAACGGTGGACACACATAAGCCAGGTTGAAGAACCAAGGAGCTGCTAGAGCATCTATCAACGCCGCTCCCGGGTCCCTGGACCTGGATCCGTAACAAGGAAGCTCGGCGTTCTGGCGAGACGCCATGAGATCCAGTTCTGGTTTGCCCCAACGATGGATCAGTTGAGCAAACACCTCCGGATGGAGTTCCCACTCACCCGGATGAAATGTCTGACGACTTCGAAAATCCGCCTCCCAGTTCTCTACGCCTGGGATGTGGATCGCTGACAGGTGGCAAGAGTGAGACTCTGCCCAGCGAATTATCTTTGAGACTTCTAACATCGCTAGGGAACTTCCTGGTTCCCCCTTGATGATTGATGTAAGCCACAGTCGTGATGTTGTCCGACTGAAATCTGATGAACCTCAGGGTTGCTAACTGAGGCCAAGCCAGAAGAGCATTGAATATTGCTCTTAACTACAGAATATTTATTGGAAGGAGTTTCTACTCCTGAGTCCACGATCCCTGGGCCTTCAGGGAGTTCCAGACTGCGCCCCAACCTAGAAGGCTGGCATCTGTTGTTACAATCGTCCAATCTGGCCTGCGAAAGGTCATACCCTTGGACAGATGGACCCGAGATAGCCACCAGAGAAGAGAATCTCTGGTCTCTTGATCCAGATTTAGTAGAGGGGACAAATCTGAGTAATCCCCATTCCACTGACTTAGCATGCATAATTGCAGCGGTCTGAGATGCAGGCGCGCAAATGGCACTATGTCCATTGCCGCTACCATTAAGCCGATTACTTCCATGCACTGAGCCACTGACGGACGTGGAATGGAATGAAGGACACGGCAAGCATTTAGAAGTTTTGATAACCTGGACTCCGTCAGGTAAATTTTAATTTCTACAGAATCTATAAGAGTCCCTAGGAAGGAGACTCTTGTGAGTGGGGATAGAGAACTCTTTTCCACGTTCACTTTCCACCCATGCGACCTCAGAAATGCCAGAACTATCTCTGTATGAGACTTGGCAATTTGAAAGCTTGACGCCTGTATCAAGATGTCGTCTAGATACGGAGCCACCGCTATGCCTCGCGGTCTTAGAACCGCCAGAAGTGAGCCCAGAACCTTTGTAAAAATTCTCGGGGCTGTAGCCAACCCGAAGGGAAGAGCTACAAATTGGTAATGCCTGTCTAGAAAGGCAAACCTTAGGAACCGATGATGATCTTTGTGAATCGGTATGTGAAGGTAGGCATCCTTTAAGTCCACTGTGGTCATGTACTGACCCTCTTGGATCATGGGTAGGATGGTCCGAATAGTTTCCATTTTGAATGATGGAACTCTGAGGAATTTGTTTAAGATCTTTAGATCCAAGATTGGTCTGAAGGTTCCCTCTTTCTTGGGAACCACAAACAGATTTGAATAAAACCCCTGTCCCTGTTCCATCCGCGGAACTGGATGGATCACTCCCATTACTAGGAGGTCTTGCACACAGCTTAGGAATGCCTCTTTCTTTATCAGGTTTGCTCATAACCTTGAAAGATGAAATCTCCCTTGTGGAGGAGAAGCTTTGAAGTCCAGAAGATATTCCTGAGATATGATCTCCAACGCCCAGGGATCCTGAACATCTCTTGCCCACGCCTGGGCGAAGAGAGAAAGTCTGCCCCCCACTAGATCCGTTTCCGGATAGGGGGCCGTTCCTTCATGCTGTCTTGGGGGCAGCAGCAGGCTTTCTGGCCTGCTTGCCCTTGTTCCAGGACTGGTTAGGTTTCCAGGCCTGTCTGGAATGAGCAACAGTTCCCTCTTGTTTTGAAGCGGAGGAAGTTGATACCGCTCCTGCCTTGAAATTTCGAAAGGCACGAAAATTAGAATGTTTGGCCTTTGATTTGGCCCTGTCCTGAGGAAGGGTATGACCCTTACCTCCAGTAATGTCAGCAATAATTTCCTTCAAGCCAGGCCCGAATAAGGACTGCCCCTTGAAAGGAATGTTGAGTAATTTAGACTTTGAAGTCACGTCAGCTGACCAGGATTTAAGCCATAGCGCCCTATGCGCCTGGATGGCGAATCCGGAATTCTTAGCCGTTAGTTTAGTCAAATGAACAATGGCATCAGAAACAAATGAGTTAGCTAGCTTAAGCGTTCTAAGCTTGTCAATAATTTCCTCCAATGGAGCTGTATGTATGGCCTCTTCTAGGGCCTCAAACCAGAAAGCCGCCGCAGCAGTGACAGGCGCAATGCATGCAAGGGGCTGCAAAATAAAACCTTGTTGAATAAACATTTTCTTAAGGTAACCCTCTAATTTTTTATCCATTGGATCTGAAAAAGCACAACTGTCCTCAACCGGGATAGTGGTACGCTTTGCTAAAGTAGAAACTGCTCCCTCCACCTTAGGGACCGTCTGCCATAAGTCCCGTGTAGTGGCGTCTATTGGAAACATTTTTCTAAATATAGGAGGTGGGGAAAAGGGCACACCGGGTCTATCCCACTCCTTGCTAATAATTTCTGTAAGCCTTTTAGGTATAGGAAAAACGTCAGTACACACCGGCACCGCATAGTATCTATCCAGCCTACACAATTTCTCTGGAATTGCAACTGTGTTACAGTCATTCAGAGCAGCTAATACCTCCCCAAGCAATACACGGAGGTTCTCAAACTTAAATTTAAAATTAGAAATCTCTGAATCAGGTTTCCCCGAGTCAGAGATGTCACCCACAGAATGAAGCTCTCCGTCCTCATGTTCTGCATACTGTGACGCAGTATCAGACATGGCTATTACAGAATTTGCGCGCTCTGTATCTCTCCTAACCCCAGAGCTATCGCGCTTGCCTCTTAATTCAGGCAATCTAGATAATACCTCTGACAGGGTATTATTCATGATTGCAGCCATGTCCTGCAAGGTAATCGCTATGGGCGTCCCTGATGTAATTGGCGCCATATTAGCGTGCGTCCCCTGAGCGGGAGGTGAAGGGTCTGACACGTGGGGAGAGTTAGTCGGCATCACCTCTGGTGATAATTCTTTTATAGATAAAGACTGATCTTTACTGTTTAAGGTGAAATCCATACATTTAGTACACATTCTCCTATGGGGCTCCACCATGGCTTTCAAACATAATGAACAAGTAGGTTCCTCTGTGTCAGACATGTTTAAACAGACTAGCAATGAGACTAGCAAGCTTGGAAAACACTTTAAAACAAGTTTACAAGCAATATAAAAAAACGTTACTGCGCCTTTAAGAAACACAAATTTTCCCAAATTTTGAAATAACAGTGAAAAAATGCAGTTACACCAACGAAATTTTTACAGTGTATGTAATAAGTTAGCAGAGCATTGCACCCACTTGCAAATGGATGATTAACCCCTTAATACCAAAAACGGAATAACAAATGACAAAAACGTTTTTTAAAGTCACAACAACTGCCACAGCTCTA
The DNA here is from genome assembly GCF_027579735.1 of Bombina bombina. Taxonomy (NCBI): domain Eukaryota; kingdom Metazoa; phylum Chordata; class Amphibia; order Anura; family Bombinatoridae; genus Bombina; species Bombina bombina. The sequence continues at coordinate 148,711,185 of NC_069509.1, read as the reverse complement.
CTGTGGCTTTTTACCTCCCTCAATACGACTTTTGAAGCCTTTTGAGCCCTTCAGAGAAGTCCTGGATCATGCAGGAAGAAGCTGGATATCTGTGTCTGTAATTTGTGCAGTGCAAAAAAACGCCAAAATAGGCCCCTCCCACTCATATTACAACAGTGGGAAGCCTCAGGGAACTGTTTCTAGGCAAAATTCAAGCCAGCCATGTGGAAAAAACTAGGCCCCAATAAGTTTTATCACCAAATATATGTAAAAAACGATTAAACATGCCAGCAAACGTTTTAAAATACACTTTTAGAAGAGTATGTATCTCTATTAATAAGCCTGATACCAGTCGCTATCACTGCATTTAAGGCTTTACTTACATTACTTCGGTATCAGCAGCATTTTCTAGCAAATTCCATTCCCTAGAAAAATATTTTAACTGCACATACCTTATTACAGGAAAACCTGCACGCTATTCCCCCTCTGAAGTTACCTCACTCCTCAGAATATGTGAGAACAGCAAAGGATCTTAGTTACTTCTGCTAAGATCATAGAAAACGCAGGCAGATTCTTCTTCTAAATACTGCCTGAGATAAACAGTACACTCCGGTACCATTTAAAAATAAAAAACTTTTGATTGAAGAAATAAACTAAGTATAAAACACCACAGTCCTCTTACGACCTCCATCTTAGTTGAGAGTTGCAAGAGAATGACTGGATATGGCAGTGAGGGGAGGAGTTATATAGCAGCTCCGCTGTGGGTGATCCTCTTGCAACTTCCTGTTGGGAAGGAGAATATCCCATAAGTAATGGATGATCCGTGGAATGGATACACTTAACAAGAGAAATCTGGCTACCTTATACAGTAAAGGTAACACGGATAGTGTTATCATTAAAGTGAGACCAGTGGCGTCACTAGGGTTGGTGTCACCCCCCCCCCCAGAAAGCAGACGCACACAAACACAAAAACACAGGCACACACACATACAAACACTCCGACACACTCAGACACACTTAGAAACACACTCAGACACACACAAAAACACTCTGACACACAAACAAAAACACTCAGGCACACACACAAACACAGACACACACACAAAAAAAACACTCAGACACACACACAAAAGCATTCAGATACACAAACACACAAAAACACTCAGGCACACACACAGAAACACTCAGACACACACACAAAAGCATTCAGATACACACACACACAAAAACACTCAGACACACACACACACACACAAAAACACTCAGGCACAGACACACACACACAGGCACACACACATACAAACACTCCGACACACTCAGACACACTTAGAAACACACTCAGACACACACACAAAAACACTTAGAAACACACACACAAAAGCACTCAGATAAACACACACACACAAAAACACTCAGGAACACACACAGAAATACTCAGACACACACACACACAAAAACACTCGGGCCCAAACACTTAGACACACACACACAAACACTCAGGCACACACACAAACACACTCAGACACACACAGAAACACTCAGACACACACACACACAGAAACACTCAGACACACACACACACAAACACTCAGACACACACACACACACACACACACACAAAAACACTCACACACACACACATACAAAATATGTAAACTGCACTGCATTAATTAAAAAACTCATCCCTAGAGTTGCTCCATGGCTCAGCAGAGCATCGAATGAAAGATAAACAGAGCACTCTAAAAATAAATCACTAAAGAAAAGGTTTAGGCGAGCAAACTATGAAAATTCTGCTCTCTGACACTGTTCCAAGTCTGTCAATGCACAGCCCCGGGCCGCGTGCCTACCGCTTCTTAAGGCCAAGCACCTCTGCTCTCTGCCCACCCCCAGACCCCTGTCCACCCTCCCCTCCTACCTCTTCAGTGTGCACTTAGTGTACCGTAACCGTACCGGTCTGGTGGGCATCATACGTGTCTCCTTCACTTTAGAGACAGTGTTAGACAGTCATGCGGTCAAGTGCCAGGCATCCCCCTCATGATTTCCCAGTTCCCGTTTAGAGAGACAACACAGCAGTGAGTGACTCCACTGCTCCACACGTCACTGAGCACAGATAGGCAAGCAGGTTTAGGCTAGCAGCGCAACTTTGCAAGCCCCACGGCTCGCCCACAACATTCATAGTGAAATTGGGCAGAGGAGGAGCAAAGTACAAACAAGCAAAAGCAGCCGGGAAAACTATTTGTGGAAATTGCAGCGCTGGCCCAAGGGGCAAAAAAATGAAGTGTCTACAACTTCCCCAGTCCCACTAATGTTCACAAATGCTGGCCCCTCTAATAAAAATATCTATGCATCTCTACATTGTATTTCTTTGAATTTCACTAAAATTTTAAAAAAATTAAATAAAAAAATAATAATATTTTTTTGGTGGTGTCACCCCCGCACGGCCCGCACCCCCCTAGTGACGCCACTGAGACATGCTTTCATTTCACTATGTCATTTTTGCACTAGAAACTATGCAAGCGTAAACACATAGTTAAAGGGACAGTCTAGTCCAAATTAAACTTCCATGATTCAGATAGAGCATGCACTTTTAAACCACTTTCCAATTTTATCATCAAATCTGATTTGTTCTCTTGGTATTCTTTATTGAAAGCTAAACCTAGGTAGACTTATATGCAAATTTCTGAGCCCTTGCAGGCCATCTCTTATTTCAGTGAATTTGTACCGTTTTTAAAGCTAGACAGTGCTAGTTCATGTGTGCCATAAAGATAACATTGTGCTCACTCCTGAGGAGTTATTTATGAGTCAGCACTGATTGGCTAAAAAGCAAAAGGCTTAGATAGATGGTAATCACAGTGGTAGAAAGTATATTAATATAACAGTGTTGGTTATGCAAATCTGGGGAATGGGTCATAGAGATTATCTTTTTAAACCCTAATAATTCTGCAGTAGACGGTCCGTTTAAAGTCCATATAAATGTAAAGCAGTTATTCAGACAATATCTTGCACTATCTACATAGATCATATAGTGCATATATACAATAAAAATGTGATATATAGATTATAAAATGTCTGTAGTGTCCAGTTTAGACCAATATGATAAGAAGACAATGAAAACGGCAGTTCTCCTCGGGTGTACGGTACAGCCATATCCACCATCAAGGAAATCCAATAATAAATTAGAGAAGGTGCCACACTGTGAGGTTTAATGGCAAATAGTGCAGGATTGTATACACTCACATGTGGTGAAGCACGAAAAGTAGTGCAGTCTGGGCAGGCCGAAACCTCGGAGTTGCCCGGCTAAATCGCCTCTCGTCTCACAGCAGGGGACCTCGCCTGTCGGCAATTCCACCACCGCTAACCAGTCAGCATGCAAGTGACAAAGTAGTTCCAAAGAATGGTGTTCTGGTATGACAGGCTGCTCAAGAGAAGCTCACAAAAATGATGCAGCGTCTTATCTGTGACCACACCTGATGTGTTCAGCAGTATGGCACTGCTGCTTCTTCTCTTGGTATCCTTTGTTAAAGAAGCAGCAGTGCCCTACTGCTGAACACATCAGGTGAGCCAATGACAAGAGGTATATATGTGCAGCCACCAATCACCAACTAGATACCCGTAATATATAGTTGCTCCTAAGCCTATCTTGGTATGCCTTTCAACAAAGGATACCAAGAGAACAAAGCAAACCAGATAATATAAGTACATTGGAAAGTTGTTTAAAAGTGCATATTATGTCTGAATCATTAAATACAAAGTTTAACTTTACTGTAGTTTTAAGAATCTCAAAATTTGTGAACTAAATCCAGCCAAGAAATGGATGTTCTGAAACAATTGCAAAAAAAATCAAACCTGACCCAGGGTTCATTGCACCCTCTGTAGAAGAGTGTCTATAAATCAAGTAGCGTGTAGGAAGACAAGCTGGTGAATACCAAAAAAATCTGACAGTCAGAGGATGCCTCATCTGTTATACCATGTTACAAATGACCTATGGATCCTTGTACAGATATCATCTAAGCATCAAACCTGTATCAACCTTGTGCTCTACTTCCACAGGTGATCAAAGCTGAAGTCTGATGCTTACTGCCCTCTCACTTTCAAGATGGTGCTTTTAAGATTATTCTACCTCTCTTTCCGGTACAAGTTGGCAATAAAACATGTATGTGCCGCAGCATTATTAAGGGAGGATAGACTCCAGAAGATTGAATTTAACTACTGTAAGGAAAATACAGGGGCAGGGACCATAGAGTCCCACAATACACCAAATATAGCTTGTTGGGTCTTCAGAAGTAAGAATATAAGTAAAAATTATGAATAACGTATTATTATTGGTAGTACTAGTAGTATTTCTAGTTATATTTCTGTAGTCTGCCCTGCCCACACGAACCAAGATAGATATACACACACATATACACATGCACATCATGAGAAAAGGTATTTAAGGTGGCCAATTGCAAGTTGTTGTTCTCTTTGACTCTCCTCTGAAGAGTGGCAACATGGGGGCCTCAAAACAACTCTCAAATAACTTAAAAACAAAGATTGTTCAACATTATGGTTTAGGGGAAAGGAACAAAAAGCTATAGCAGAGATTTAAGCTGTCCACTGTGAGGAAATGGAAGACCACAGGCACAGTTCTTGTTAAGGCCAGAAGTAAGATATCAGAGAGGCAAAGGATGGTGAGAACAGTCAAAAACAGTCCACAGTTTGCGAAAGCCATACAAGCCATTTATACAAGTCCGCCTGCATACCTTAGAGTTGCAGGCTATCAATACAAAAGAATTAGCATTCACAATGAAACTAGGCAGGGGTGTCCGTTTTCGCCTTTATTGTTTGCCATATGCATTGAGCCTTTAGCCGTTAGTATTAGAAATCATAGAGATATTTCTGGCATAAAAGTAGGAAACATGGAACACAAGTTGTCCTTATTTGCAGAGGATGTAATACTAACAATCAGCAAACCATTGTTGTCACTACCAATCTTATACAACCTTCTACTAAACTTTGGAGCCTTGTCTGGCTATAGGGTGAACAATGAGAAATGTGAGGCAATCGAGGTGCATCTCCCTAGTCATACAAAAAAGCTATTAGAAATTCATTTTAATTTTAAATGGGCAAGTCAGGCGATCAAATATCTTGGAGTTTCAATCCCATATAATTTAAGGGATCTGTATAAACTTAACTATTCCCCCCTCTATAAATATCTCCATAAAGAAATGAAAACCTGGGGCACATACAAGATATTTTATGGAAACATGGTGGTTAGCAAAATGGTAATACTTCCAAAAATATTATACCTGTTTAGATCACTTCCTATCAATGTTCCCCCAAAGGATATCAAAGAACTACAGAAACATGTCCTTGAATTTATCTGGTCTCATAAAAAGGCGAGGATCAATAGGAACACCATCTTAAAAAACAAAGGACAGGGAGGACTGGGTACCAGATCTCCAGGTTTACTTTAATGCAGCTAGACTAGCTCAGACAGTGCAGTTACACCACTCTAATAGTGAATTAGCGTGGGTTCAATTAGAGAGTGACATGCTAAATCTTAACCCAATCCATCGGATGCTCTGGACGCCTAAACAAGACAGACCAAACACCTGGATAAAATACGTCTCGCTAGCACATACCTTGGCTGTATGGGATAGACTAAAAAAAAATATATAATTTGATCCCTAAGGGTTCTCCGCTGACACCTTTGGCTGTTTTTCCAAATTGTAGCAGAAACAAGACCAGAGAAATATGGGCTAACAAAAGCTTATATAGAATAGCTGATACATTACGAAATGCTGATGTCCTCTCATTTGAGCAATACAATGACCTTACACCTACCACACCACACTCCTGGTTTCACTACTTCCAGTTAAAATCCAGAATAGATGAAGTTCGAAAACCTAAAGACCCATATAATCCCACACTCTTTGAAAAACTATGTAGCTCCACTACTAGGGTTAGAGGTGCAATTTCTTGTCTGTACAAGTTTCTGGGCTCTAGCCAGCCTCCAGAGAAGCTAAACTTCATCAAAAAATGGGAAGGAGTAGTCAATCTCTCTAAAATCTTAAAGAATGGGCAGACATAATCCAAAAAGGGTTGGCTTGCTCCATTAGCACAAATTTGAAAGAAAACTATATAAAGGTTGTTTATAGATAATCACCCAAGCATATTCAGACACTATCAGTTAGACCCAAAGGACACATGCTCACTCCAGTGCTATCAAGGTTGTCAAGCTGAGGGCACATACATTCACATGTGGTGGGAGTGTCCGAAAAGTGTGAATATATGGGTAGCCACTTCCGAACTACTGAGCAAAATATTTCATAAGCAAATTATACTCAATATGGAGCAAGCACTCATACATTTTCCCATTGTGGGTCTCTCAAGGCATTCTTTAAAACTAGTAGGCATCATATGTACTGCTGTTACAACAGTTATAACAAAATATTGGAAGACTTCGATCCCTTATTACGATGTTATACTAAACAAAATTAAATATTATCACCAAATGGACAGCATTGCATCCTCTCTACTAGACAGCAGAAATTAGTACTTAAAGGTCTGGAATGGATAGTCTGGGAGGATACTATTAGAATGCAGATGAGGAGGTCAGTTGGTGACCAGGCTTGATGGGACATAATTAAAACTATAAGCAGATCCTGCGAATGTTCATCTCAGAAGGATCTTTTCCTCTCTCTCTTTTCTTTTCTCTCCTCTCTACTTTCTGAACACTTTCTATATTCTCCCTTCGATCTCTAATATAAACGTTAACCCGAAAATACCAGAAGTTTATTACTGTCTTAAGATAATGGAAAAAGTCAGACAATTATCATGAACTTAATATGCAGTCAATGTACGATCATATCCTACCATATCCACTGCATTAAGGAATGTAACAAATCTTATTGTAATGGGTAAAGGTCCAATTATTACTGTTATTGTTAAATTATCTGTTCAAATTGAAAAACTTCAATAAAAAAATATTTCAACTAAACAGGTAATAGATCACATAGGTGTAAACCTCTGAAATTTTCAAAATGTTGTTTTTTCTATAAAAGGGTTAAAATATTTATTGTTGCATCCTGTATGATTGCATATATGGGAAAATGTTTAAAGATGTTCAGGATGCCAAGTTATTAACCCATCAAAAATGACAAAATATAAACTGTTTATTTAGAAGAAGAAAAAAAAAACAGCCTACAGACCACCTCATCTTGCTGCAGATGGTGTCACTGTGCATCGTTCAACAATTCAGCGTATGGGAGAGTGATGCGGAAGAAGCCTTTTCTGCACACATGCCACAAACAGTCGCTTGAGGTATGCAAACGCACATTTGGACAAGCCAGCTTCAATTTTGAAGAAGGTGCTGTGGACTGATGAAACAAAGATTGAGTTATTTGGTCATAACAAGGGGCATTATGCATGGCGGCAAAAGAACACAGCGTTCCAAGACAAACACTTGCTAGCCACAGTAAAATTTGGTGGATGTTCCATCATGCTGTGGGGCTGTGTGGCCAGTGCTGGTACTGGGAATCTTGTTAAAGTTGAGGGTCGCATGGATTCCATTCAATATCTGCAGATACTTGAGAATAATGTTGAGGAATCAGTCAAAAAGTTGAAGTTACGCCAGAGCTGGATATTTCAAAAAGACAACGACCCAAAACACTGCTCAAAATCTACTCTGGCATTTATGCAGAGGAACAAGTACAATGTTCTGGAATGGCCATCCCAGTCCCCAGACCTGAATATCATTGAAAATCTGTGGGTTGATTTGAAGCGGGCTGTCCATGCTCGGCAACCATCAAACCTAACTGAACTGGAGATGTTTTGCAAGGAGGAATGGTCCAAAATACCTTCATCCAGAATCCAGATGCTCATTACAGGCTATAGTAAGCGTCGCTGTTATTTCTGCTAAAGGAGGCTCTACTAAATATTGATGCAATATTTCTGTTGGGGTGCCCAAATTTATGCACCTGTCTAATTTCGTTTTGATGCATATTGCACATTTTCTGTTAATCGAATAAACCTCATTTCACTACTGAAATATTACTGTGTGCTTCAGTTATTTGATAGATCAAAATTAAATTGCTGATCCAAACACCCAATTATTTATAAATTAAAATCATGGAAATTGTAAGGGTTCCTAAACTTTTGCATACGACTGTGTATGTGTGTGTGTATATATATATATATATATATATATATATATACACGCACACACACACAGTATATATATATATATATATACACTGTGTGCAGAATTATTAGGCAAATGAGTATTTTGACCACATCATCCTCTTTATGCATGTTGTCTAACTCCAAGCTGTATAGGCTCGAAAGCCTACTACCAATTAAGCATATTAGGTGATGTGCATCTCTGTAATGAGAAGGGGTGTGGTCTAATGACATCAACACCCTATATCAGGTGTGCATAATTATTAGGCAACTTCCTTTCCTTTGGCAAAATGGGTCAAAAGAAGGACTTGACAGGCTCAGAAAAGTAAAAAATAGTGAGATATCTTGCAGAGGGATGCAGCACTCTTAAAATTGCAAAGCTTCTGAAGCGTGATCATCGAACAATCAAGCGTTTCATTCAAAATAGTCAACAGGGTCGCAAGAAGCGTGTGGAAAAACCAAGGCGCAAAATAACTGTCCATGAACTGAGAAAAGTCAAGCGTGCAGCTGCCAAGATGCCACTTGCCACCAGTTTGGCCATATTTCAGAGCTGCAACATCACTGGAGTGCCCAAAAGCACAAGGTGTGCAATACTCAGAGACATGGCCAAGGTAAGAAAGGCTGAAAGATGACCACCACTGAACAAGACACACAAGCTGAAATGTCAAGACTGGGCCAAGAAATATCTCAAGACTGATTTTTCTAAGGTTTTATGGACTGATGAAATGAGAGTGAGTCTTAATGGGCCAGATGGATGGGCCCGTGGCTGGATTGGTAAAGGGCAGAGAGCTCCAGTCCGACTCAGACGCCAGCAAGGTGGAGGTGGAGTACTGGTTTGGGCTGGTATCATCAAAGATGAGCTTGTGGGGCCTTTTCGGGTTGAGGATGGAGTCAAGCTCAACTCCCAGTCCTACTGCCAGTTTCTGGAAGACACCTTCTTCAAGCAGTGGTACAGGAAGAAGTCTGCATCCTTCAAGAAAAACATGATTTTCATGCAGGACAATGCTCCATCACACGCGTCCAAGTACTCCACAGCGTGGCTGGCAAGAAAGGGTATAAAAGAAGAAAATCTAATGACATGGCCTCCTTGTTCACCTGATCTGAACCCCATTGAGAACCTGTAGTCCATCATCAAATGTGAGATTTACAAGGAGGGAAAACAGTACACCTCTCTGAACAGTGTCTGGGAGGCTGTGGTTGCTGCTGCACGCAATGTTGATGGTGAACAGATCAAAACACTGACAGAATCCATGGATGGCAGGCTTTTGAGTGTCCTTGCAAAGAAAGGTGGCTATATTGGTCACTGATTTGTTTTTGTTTTGTTTTTGAATGTCAGAAATGTATATTTGTGAATGTTGAGATGTTATATTGGTTTCACTGGTAAAAATAAATAATTGAAATGGGTATATATTTGTTTTTTGTTAAGTTGCCTAATAATTATGCACAGTAATAGTCACCTGCACACACAGTTATCCCCCTAAAATAGCTATAACTAAAAACAAACTAAAAACTACTTCCAAAACTATTCAGCTTTGATATTAATGAGTTTTTTGGGTTCATTGAGAACATGGTTGTTGTTCAATAATAAAATTAATCCTCAAAAATACAACTTGCCTAATAATTCTGCACTCCCTGTATATACACATACATACATACATACACACAGTGTCCATATTGACATGATAGCATCACGCAGTTGCTGCAGATTTGTTGGCTGCACATCCACGATGCAAATCTCCCGTTCCACCACATCCCAAAGATGCTCTATTGGATTGAGATCTGGTGACTGTGGAGGCCTTTGGAGTACAGTGAACTCATTGTCATGTTCAAGAAACCAGTTTGAGATGATCTGAGCTTTGTGACCTGGTGCAAACCAGTTTGAGATGATCTGAGCTTTGTGACCTGGTGCATTATCCTGCTGGAAGTAGCCATCAGAAAAATGGTTCACTGTAGTCATAAATGGATGGACATGGTCAGCAACAATACTCAGGTAGGCTGTGGCGTTTAAACAATGCTCAATTGGTACTAAGGGGCCCAAAGTGTGCCAAGAAAATATCCCCCGCACCATTACACCACCACCACCAGCCTGAACCGTTGATAAAAGGCAGGATGGATCTATGTTTCATGTTGTTTACGCCAAATTCTGACCCTACCATCTGAATGTCAGACCAGGCAACGTTTTTCCAATTCTCCTATTGTCCAATTTTGGTGAGTCTATGCAAATTGTAGCTTCAGTTTCCTGTTCTTAGCTGACAGGAGTGGCACCGGTGTGGTCTTCTGCTGCTGTAGCCCATCTGCTTCAAGGTTCGACGTGTTGTGTGTTCAGAGATGGTATTCTGCATACCTTGGTTGTAACAAGTGGTTATTTGAGTTACTGTTGCCTTTCTATCATCTTGAACCAGTCTACCCATTCTCCTCCAACATCAACAAGGCATTGTGGTCCACACAACTGGCGCTCACTGGATATTTTCTCTTTTTCAAACCATTCTCTTTAAACTCTGGCTGTGCGTAAAAATCCCAGTAGATCAGCAGTTTTTTAAATACTCAGATCAGCCTGTCTGGCACCAACAACCATGCCATGTTCAAAGTCACTTAAATCCCCTTTCTTTCCAATTCTGATGCTCGGTTTGAACTTCAGCAAGTCGTCTTCACCCCGTCTAGATGCCTAAATGCATTGAGTTGCTGCCATGTGATTGGCTGATTAGCAATTTGTGTTTACCAAGCAATTGAACAGGTGTACCTAATAAAGTGGCCGGTGAGTGTGTGTGTGTATATATATATATATATATATATATATATATATATATATATATATATACATACAGTGAGGCAAAAAAGTATTTAGTCAGCCACCAATTGTGCAAGTTCTCCCACTTAAGAAGATGAGAGAGGCCTGTAAATTTCATCATAGGTATACCTCAACTATGAGAGACAAAATGTGGAAACAAATCCAGACAATCACATTGTCTGATTTGGAAAGAATTTATTTGCATATTATGGTGGAAAATAAGTATTTGGTCATCTACAAACAAGCAAGATTTCTGGCTCTCACAGACCTGTATCTTCTTCTTTAAGAGTCTCCTCTGTCCTCCACTCATTACCTGTATTAATGGCACCTGTTTGAATTTGTTATCAGTATAAAAGACACCTGTCCACAACCTCAAACAGTCACACTCCAAACTCCCCTATGGTGAAGACCAAAGAGCTGTCGAAGCACACCAGAAACAAAATTGGAGACCTGCACCAGGCTGGGAAGACTGGATCTGCAATAGGCAAGCAGCTTGGTGTGAAAAAAATCAACTGTGGGAGCAATAATTAGAAAATGGAAGACATACAAGACCACTGATAATCTCCCTCGATCTGGGGCTCCACGCAAGATCTCATCCTGTGGGGTCAAAATGATCACAAGAACGGTGAGCAAACGTCCCAGAACCACACGGGGGGACCTAGTGAATGACCTGCAGAGCTGGGACCAACAAAGGCTACAATCAGTAACGCACTACGCCACCAGGGACTCAGATCCTGCAGTGCCAAAAGTGTCCCCGTGCTTAAGCTAGTACATGTCCGGGCCCGTCTGAAGTATGCTAGAGAGCATTTGGATGATCCAGAAGCAGATTGGGAGAATGTCATATGGTCAGATGAAACCAAAGAAGAACTGTTCGGTAGAAACACAACTTGTCGTGTTTGGAGGAGAGAGAATGCTGAGTTGCAACCAAAGAACACCATACCTACTGTGAAGCATGGGGGTGGCAATATCATTCTTTG
>NC_069509.1:148554278-148691778 GCF_027579735.1 Bombina bombina | reverse complement strand
GACGGCTCAGAGCCGTCGTTAGCACTCAAGGGGTTAAAGTTTCCTTCCCCCTGCATCATGTGACAGCGATCAGCCAATTACAAAATGAGGTTCTTGCACATGCTCAGTAGGAGCTGGTGCCTCAGAAAGTGTGCATATAAAAATAATGTGCACATTTAAATCATGGAATTGAATTGGTAGGTGGTTTACAATTGGGTGCTCTATCTGAATCATGAACGTTTAATTTTGATTTTAGTGTTCCTTTAAAACAGTTTTGTGAATCACTTTCAGTATTTATTTTGCCCGCTTACTAATGTTTCCCTTATCCCATGAGAGGCTGGAGTGCATTCTGTCGAAAGCAGAATACTCACACTCCTACATGCTAAACAATGATTGGCTGATATGTGCAGGATGTTGTTTACATCCGTCTCTAATTGGCCACAGCAAAAGGAAGTAAAAACATTAAAGAGGTTTTTCAAGGGGAGTGTTCTGTGCCTGCAAAATAATGCGTATATTGTCTGAAAAATTGAAATACTTTTAAATGAAACATTTATTTTTATGTGTATATTTTGAAATGCAGTGAACAGTTTCAGAAGCATAATTAAAAATGACATGAAAGTTTCATGATACAGTTAGAACATATATATATATATATATATATATATACACACACATATCATCCAAAAGAGACATGCACTCACTCCCCTTTCATCAATGAATTGCCCAGGTGACTCTGCAAATCAGGATATGTAGTGGAAGAAGTTATTTCACAACATAACAAAGTCAACGTTTTGGCTGTTCTAGACAGCATTTTTCAAGACAATCTTACGGTTTAGAAAATAATGGCTGAAAACGCCATGATTCAGGACTTGTATCCTGAATCATGGTGTTTTCAGCCATTATGTTCTAAACAGTAAGATATATATAACCAATTTATTTCTTTTGTTAAACTTATTTTTCTTGGTGACCTTTGCTGAAACATATGGGGTTTTTTTAATGACAGAATACCAAGGTATAACTATTGTAGAAGTCACTGGTACCATGTAGTTCTTAAGGCAAAACTGACCTCAGAGACCCTTTAAAATAACTCCCTATCCCATTTTTTGTGAATGTAACTCCATGATTGGCCATTTTCCCATGCCCAGGGCCAATGTCATAAAACACTGAGAAGTTGACTGTGGAGTACATGCATCACATATCTGAGTGAAAGTATACAGATGGGTGGTGGGGTATATATCAACCTACTTGCATGACAACATTTATACTTATGAGGCAAATCCCTGTGCACCAGCTGTAAAAGCATAATATATATATACACACAAATAAAAAGCTCTTTTTTTGTTTGTTTAGTGTCCCTTTAAACAAAAGAAACCAGCAGAGAAAACAAAAACTACTGTCTATCACACATAGCTTCATACATCTTGCTCTGTGACTTTCAACTTGATAAAAGTAAAAAGAAACTCTAGAGAAAGCAGAGATGTAACAGACTATTAGATAATATGCCTGAAGCACAAGTTCCAAAATCCATTAAAAAAACTATTCTGACACATTCTCTGAGTAAATACAAAGAATAACAGTGACTTGACTGTTTTCAGCACACAAACTGCTGTTTAGAGCAAAGTAATCCTGCAATCGGAATCCTATGAGTGACTTCATGCTCCACTTATGATACTTGAGAACGTGCGCTGACTCACACGCAATTGTCATTTATTTTAACTGATTCTCCGGTACAAAGGCAATTAGAGTTGTAGTTCTTGACCTCTGGCTCACAGTTTGTATGGCTCTGTGACACTTGTTTAAATGCAACCACCTGAACGTATCCATGAAAAAACAAAATAAAAAACATGTATTTACAAAAGTTAAAAGATGCTTAAAACCTGTTTGTATTAAGATAAAGAAACTAAACTGGTGTCTACGCTTTTGACATAAATAAATTAAATCCCACTGTATAAAGTATCTGCAAATGTGATTCTGTACATAGGGTGTATGCATGTGTATACGTAGTCTGTGAGTCCGTACATGTGCAGTGCGTAAGTCCGTACATAGGGTGTGTGTACGTAGTGCGTGGGCGTACATAGCATGTGTATGTAGTGTGTGAGTCCGTACATAGGGTATGTGTACAAAGCGTGTGCATACATTGTGTGTGCATGTGTGTACATAGTCCGTGAGCCCATACATATGGTGTGTGTACACAGCGTGTGTGTACGTTGTGTGTGCATGTGTGTAAATAGTGCATGAGTCTATTCATAGGGTGTGTGTACATAGTGTGTGCATGTGTGTATGTAGTGTCTGAGTCCGTGCATGGGGGCCAATTTAATAATGTCTGGTGAACTGCTTGTTCAATGCCGCCCCCTGCAGATTCGCTAGCAGGGGGTGTCAATCAACCCGATCGTACACGATCGGGCAGATTGCAGCCTCAGAGGAGGCGTATGAGTTAAGGAACAGCGGTGTGTATGTAGCGTGTGCAAGTGTGTACATATATATTGGTGTGTGTACATAGCGTGTGCATATGTGTACATATATATGGGTGTGTACACATAGCGTGTGCATGTGTGTACGTAGTGCATGGATACGTACATAGGATGTGTGTAGTTAGTGTACATGCTTAGTACATACATAGTGCGTACATAGTGCGTAAGTCCTTTCATGGGGTGTGTGTAGTTAGTGTGCATGTTGGTGCATGTGTATGCGCCGTGTATAACTTGGAAATGCAGTAAATCCTACTATAAAAAGTATCTGGGAGTGTGTATATAGTGTAGGTGTGTGTGTACATAGTGTTTTAATATGTGTGTCTGTGTGTGTGTGTTGTGTGTGTGTGGTCTGTGTAGTTATCATATATAATATTAGAAATGTGCATTTGATTTGAGGACTGAAATTTTTTTTTTTTTCCATATCTGTTTAATTTGTTTGAAAACAAACGTCCCTTAAACCAAATAAATACAAACAAACCAATTGTATTCAAGAAAAAAACTTGGAGATAGCTGAATGCATTTGGTGATCCAATATTATGAGGCATATATGTGCAGCCACCAGTCAGCAGCTCCTGAGCCTACCTAGGTATCATTTTCAACAAACGATACCAAGAGAGCAAAAAAATTAGATAATAGAAGTAAATTGAAAAATGTTTAACATCACATGCTCTATCTAAAACATTAAAGAAAAAAATGTATGCCCCTTAAAAATAAAACCTCTCTAATATACTGTACTTCCATTACCAAATTGTGCGCAGTTTTTTTACATACACACTTTCCGAAGCATAAGTTCCTGCTAAGCATGTGCCAGAGTTTACAGCGTAGAAGTCTGTGATTTGCTGATGGCTGTCACATGATACATGGGTGGGAAATGAAAGAGAATTTTGTTACAGAAAAAAAAAAATACTACTCCTTTTAAATTCAGAGTAAGTGTTATTGCATTGGCTTTTTATCATGCATTCGTTGATTATGCAAATGTACTATATTTATAAGTCTTAATAAATATCAGATAAAACAAAATAAATGCATTTTTCCATTACAAATAAATTAGTTTGAAACAATTTTCAGTCTGAAACGGAAGTTGAATAATTTTTTCAACAGTTACCATTATAATTCTGTATGTAGAATACAGCAAAATATGTGAGGGTATTGCTACATGCAGTTAATAAACCAGCTCACAGTAAATGATGCTGCAATGCTTCCTTTTATACGGCACACGCTGCAAGCTTCATTTTTAAGCCTTAAAATGGGGCGGAAAAAGATAATAGCAAGCTCTAGAGTTCTGGGAAATAAATGAAAAACAATCCAAAAAAATAAATAAATAAATATTTCTAAGATGCTGATGAACAGCTTAAAAATCCTACTTTGTGAATCTTGCTCTGGGCAAAAGACGTTGTGTAATGCTATGATGCAAATTGTACAAGTCATTCAAACAAAGCTAGAAATGAGAATGAATTATATTGAGTAGTTTGTGAGAAATATATTAGCGGTACAGGAATTTCTGTGTGGGAACTTTGATAAATATATATATTTTTTATGTACATTTGAATTACCCTAAATTCATTATTTCATTTAAAGGGACATACACAACCCCCCCCCCCCCCGTCATATATTGCTTCTGACATGTGCACACTCCTGAGCCTACCTAGCTGCATTTCAAGAAAGGATACCAAGAGAATGAAGTAAAATTGATAATAGAAGTACTTTGGAAAGTTCTTTAAATTTGTTTGATCTATTTGAATCAATAAAAGGAAAATTTGGGGTTCTGTGTACTAATAGAAAATTGTACCATTCATCTATATTTTGTCTTTGTCCTATTTCAAAACAGGGAAATCATGCCACTGTGATTAATCTCACATAATCAAGATATTTGGATTGTATGGCACAGTGAAATAAAAAAAAGGCTGATCACTCCGTGGCTTTATAGACGGTCAACTTCTTGTTGTCTTTTTAGTCCAGATAACATTTATCTTCTCTATTATTCTATAAAACTTATGTAGACTACGTTTGCCACGGACGGAATTAATTTATGCAGCCTTGCTAATGTTACTGGTACCCATCCACATAGACAATATCCCTGAAGGAAAAGTATGCTTACTCTGCAGTGCTGTGGATATTTTACACATAATTATCGTTACAGGGTATGAAAAAAAGAGAACAAAAAGCTTAATGTGAATTTTAAATAGTATAAGCACAATTTAATATCCACAGAAGAGTGATGAATTCAGGCCATCAGCAAACATAAAGGTGAGGGATTTTTGGGATTTCCTGAAGCAATCAGTGCATGTCCACCTAAGTGCTCAAAGTCATTGATAGTGTTTGTAAAAAAAACTATTGCCCTATTACTTTGTCTACTAACGTTCCACAGACCTTCATCTGAAAAAATAGTTGGGGAACTGTGACCCTTACGTCAACTGTTTAAGGTCTATAGCGCTCGATCTTCTTGTTTTTCATTTTTGGTTACCCATTAAGTTTTGGATATTTGTAATGCTATTTAGCTTTATATAGAGTTTTCCAGATGTTTTTTTACTCCAAAGTAGGAAGTCTTAGTCCTTCTGAGAAAGAGGACTAAGTAGAAACTGAAATCCTATAGTTGACTTGCTTAAAGTAAGAAATAGGGCCGGATTTTCTAAAGCTTTCTGGACTGGTGGATTGTCTAAATTTAAGATCTCGTCAGTAATGCAAGGTCCCTCAAAAAAATTTAGAAAAGGAAATTTAAGCTTGAGAGCTGTTTATATCGCCATGAAGGGTTCTTGATGTAAAGAAAAGACACCTAAATTATAATATAATGCCCAAAATAACAAAGATTCTATACAATTTCTGTCTATGCTGGCAAGTTTTTTTTGTTATTATCAGACCCTTAGTGAAGACATCTGGTAGAAATAATGGAATTGGCTTCATCGCCATCTTATTCTGAAGAAGAAAAAAATAAGTTTCTCTAACAAGAGGGGAGGAAAATCACATAACTGACCAGCTACAATATTGGTTATTGGGAAAGCTATTTTCAGTCACACTAAAAATTATACTTTTCTTTCAAAGCTAATGGACTAGAGGAAAATCCACAGACAGTGATGGCAGTTAGGAACTGGAGGGCCTATAGAGTCTGCCCATACCTCCTTCTAAAGTAAAAGCTTAACAGGCCAAAATAGTTGATAAATGAGATGCTCTAATTCGTTAGAGAATATAATTTAAAGACTAGCGACCCTAACTCAAACAAAGGGTTAAACGCACCTGTAAAAAGAAAAAAGTGCTCACGCAAATTTCTCTTGAACCTGTCCTTAAATTTGAAATCATGTGCCCCTGTCATGTTTCTTTTTTGTGCAAAATGCTTTCATACTCAGTTTTATAAAATAATGTTATATATATATATATATATATATATATATATATATATATATGAATGTATGTATGTATAAATGTAAATGTGTGTGTGTGTGTCAATGCAAATCTTTATTTTAATGCACTTAAAAACGTGCATACTGGTAAACCTACCTGTAATTTCTAGTGAAGAAGGTAGGCTCACAGCAGCTTCTAGTTTACCAGGAAGAGGGGCTCCTGCCTCCAGTATCTTCACAAGCTCTCGTAGTTTATCGCATTCTTCCTTCAGCTGCTGAACCTCTTCCTTACGGTTCCGCTTGGCCTCAAATACAGGATTCATGCTCATGTGAATAACTTTGGTTTTGCTTGGATCGTAAGTACCCTGAAAAGAAAATGATTAATTGATTAGAAATTCTAATCTACAAATAAACTGATCTGTAACTATTTTATTTGAAACATACAGCATGAACATCTTCACACACTTGGTTTTAGGTAGCTGGAACTGCAGTGTGCTGAATGTTGCTTCAGCAGGTCAACAAAATAGATCCTTGAAGGCATATAAAAGTGCAAAAATAAAATGCTCTAATAAGTAAGAGAATTTTATTGTTGCACTGCTGTTTGCACGTAAGATGCACAGGTCTTATAAACTATACCATGTAACAATTATACAGAAACTATACTATTATTGGCACATAAAAAGTCAGAAGTTGAATGACTTTAGTGTTCAATAATAAAAAAAAAAACATCTTCTACTGTCAAATTTACTTTTCTCGCTCTGTATCTATTGTTGAAACTTAGCACTTTTCCATGACAGCAAACCCAAATAGAAGTGTGCATGTGTTTAGAGCCCTATATGGCAGTGTTTGTAGCAATGTCACACATTGTTGCAAACCCTGCTGCCATATAAAATCAAGACACAAGCAGGTTCCTGAGTCTATCTATTTATACAGTTTATATTCAGGAGACCAAAAGAAAAAAAGTTAATCTGACAACAGAAATAATTTGTAAAGTTTTATAAAACTGGGCACTGTGGGGAAGATTTATCAAGCAGCAGTCTTAAGACCACTGCTCCTTAACTCGTCCGCCACCTCTGAGGCGGCGGACAGCAATAAGCCTGATCGGATACGATCGGGTTGATTGACACCCCTGCTAGCAGCCGATTGGCCGCGAATGTGCGGGGGGCGGCATTGCACAAGCATTTCCCCAGAAATACTGCAAATTTGATGATAAAAGTAAATTGGAAAGTTGTTTAAAATTGCATGCCCTAATTGAATCATAAAAGTTTAATTTTGACTAGACTGTCCCTTTAAGAGTTTCAAATGTGCCCCAAGTATGCATATTACGTTTGCCGCACATATTATTTTGAAGTGTGGGTGGCTATATTTCAAGCATATTTGGTCTCTAACTTTTTAAATAAAGCTGTTACTAAACAAAATACTTGATTCAATTAAAAAAAAATTATGCCAGTCTAAAAGTTAAGGATTTTTTTTCTTTTGTGTAAGTCTTTTATTTCACCAGGAACATAGCAACTATATTTGTTCATCTGTAATACCTTAATTGGTTTAACAACAAAAGGACAGATGAGAAACAATACATTTCCAGAGGCTTTATTTGCTAACCACAAATAGTGAAATTAGATTTGCAAACTACTCTAAAAGAATGTGTTTAGCCAAAATAGAACAATAGGAATCAAATAACCCAATTTTACCTTATTAAACAAACCACTCAGTTTACAAAAATGCTTGGAGAGACTGTGCATTTGTTGGTAATTGCTGTGAATGGGTTTGTTTTGTATAACACTCCAAAATTAATTTTGAAGGTACAAAATAACTTTTAAACAGAGACTTTAATATAAACACAGTGTTATACAGGGACACAAAAAACATTTTTAGTTTTAGTTTTTAAATATGTTTAACATATATATTTAAGTGATTGTTTATTTACTTTAAGAAATTAAAACATAAAAACAGAGATTTCTATATCTTGGCCTATAACCTAGACCAGTGATTCCCAAACCTAGTCCCGAGTCTAGACCCTTAAAAGGCAAGCTATTCATTATATCTTAACTCTGGAGGGGGCATGGACAGATATAACCACACCCCTTTTTACCTATATAACCGTTATCTGAGCTTCCATCCTCATTCCTAGCTCTGAACATAGGAACCAGTGCACAGGTGAAATAATCAGCTGATGGGTGAGAGCAGGTTAGTAACCATGGTAACTGATCAGGTGATTACTTCACCTGTGCACTAAAACATGGTCTTTTGGGGGTAGTTAAGGACCGCGGTTGAGGAACATTGGTCTAGGTCACAGGTGAAATAATCAGCTGATTAGTAAACAGTTTTTTTTACCTGCTGTCATCCAAGGTAATCCAGAAAATCTTACCTGTTGGGGAGGCCTGTGGACAAGTTTGAAAACCAGTGGTCTAGGTTATAGGCCAAAATAAAGACATTTCTGTTTTTATGATTTTATTTCTAATTATCTTGGCCAACCTATTCAGTACTTACCAGAGAGACAAAAAGCAGTATACTTTAAGAACGATAGGGAATTCTAAAAGATTGAATGTCAAAAATCTAGAATTAAGGATCTTGGAAATGTTATATCATTGTTCTTTCCTTATTTGATGACTGTGTTTATATGTATATATAAATAAAAGAAGAACAATAGGGAATGGGAAATAACACACAAACACAAACGTGAATGCAAAAATAGAGATTTATTTAAGAAACAACAGAATTCATAATTTTCCTGCCAAATTTAGTGGAAGATTAATTCGGAATCATCTAGCTCGCTGCCAAGCCCATTTGACTATATAAATGGTAGTATTGAGGTTGCCAATCAGATACATCCATTGCCTTGCTGTTAACCTCTTGTATTTTTTAATTTATTAAACAGCTTTAGCTCTTGAATATTCTCACAAGGAAGCAATAAGACCTCTGCTTGTATTAAATAGGGCACCCAGAAACCTTGTGGACTGATAAGGCTTGAGTTGGCTCTTTTCTAGACTGACCAACCAACCAAAGCTTAAGATTTGCAAGAAATCCAGATGATTCAAGAAATATTGCTATTACAGGTTCTAACGATGCAGATTAATTGTGCTATGGAGAGATTGGAATGTTAATTTAATAGGGACTTTCTTTGATAACGAAATGTGTATTATTGGCCACTTTTTACAGTAAAAATAGAATCTATGACATATTTCATATGCAGGCTAGTCATAACCAAATAAGAGAAGTGTACATATAGTTAAATGATCTACAGACAAAAAATAAAGCATCAGTTGATTCAATCACTTTAAATAAATACAATGTAAAATACAAAGTGACCATGATGAAGAATACTGCTCTATTATTGCATTTATTGTCATTGCCAGACTTTGGGATAGCCAAATTCATAGAACATGCTGTAGTGGTTGTTGAGGATTTTATTTTGCTTACTAAAGTTGACATAAGAGGTTGAGAAATATCTGAAAGCTCTGGAAACTTACAACCTATTTAAAAGTTGATAAAGGTTTAAGTGTTCTATATTTTGTGGCTTGGAAGACATGCCAATCTCATGATTGAAGTTTCAATCAGAAACTAGGTAGGGAAATGTAGGTTTAAGATATACTGGAGGCTAAAGAACCCTATGATACTTATTCAAAGCACAGAATGGTAGGTACACTGCTTAACTGCAGTTGTTAACTGTTAGCTGATGCTGAAATCTAAATGGAAAAATAATAATTATTAAATAAAAATAATAACAAAAAAGTTCTCTATGTAAATTCACTTGTGTATATTTTTTGAAAAGAAGAACCCTAATTGAGTAACAGGTTGTGATTCCACATAGGAATTGGTGCCTGAAGATTTTTTTTTGTTTTCAAGACATACACTCATGGCCAAAAATATTGGCACCCCTGCATTTCTGTCAGATAATGCACCATTTTACTCAGAAAATTGTTGCAAATACAAATGTTTAGGCATTCTCGTGTTTATTTCTTTTGTATGGATTGGTATGACACAAAAAAGTGGAAAAAAAGCCAAATCTGACACATTCCACTCAAAACTACAAAAATCGATTGGAAAAATTATTGGCATCCTCAATTTAATATTTAGTAGCACACCTCTTGGAAAAAATAACTGAAATCAATCGCTTCCTGTAACCATTAGTTTCTTACACCTCTCTACTGGAATGTTGGACCACTCTTCTTTCGCCAACTGCTCCAGGTCTCTCAGATTGGAAGGGTTCCTTTTCCCAACTACTGTTTTGAGATTTCTCCATAGTCGCTCTATAGGATTAAGATCTGTACTCATTGCTGTCCAGTTCAGTACTCTCCAGTGCTTTGTCTTAAACCATTTCTGGGTGCTTTTTGACATGTGCTTTAAGTCATTGTCGGAGACACTGGGCCCTACATTGCACCACAGAATTCTTTGGTAGTCTTCAGATTTCCTAATGCCATGCATACAGTCAAGACATTCAGTGCCTGAAGCAGCAAAGCAACCCAAAAACATCAGTGAACCTCCACCATGTTTGACTGTAGGGACTGTATTTATTTCTTTAAAAGCCTCATTTCTTTGTCTGAAAACAGTAGAATGATGGGCTTTACCAAAAAGCTGTAATTTTGTTTCTTCTGTCCACAGGGCATTCTCCCCAAAAGGATTTTGGCTTCCTCTGGTAAGTTTTGGCAAACTCCAATCTGGCTTTTTTATGTTTCTGTGTCAGCAGTAGGGTCCTCCTGGTTCACCTACCATAGCATCCCTTTTCATTCAAATGGCGACGTATAGTATGAGCTGACACATTTGTACCCTGTGTCTGAAGGTCAGCTTGAATTTATCAGGAAGTAGATTGAGGTTCTTTATCCACCATTCAAACAATCCTTTGTTGCAATCTTTGATCATTTTTTCTATTTTGTCCAAGTCCAGGGAGATTAGCTACAGTGCCATGGGCTGTAAACTTCTTGACAATGTTGCGCAAAGTGGACACAGGAACATTAAGATCTCCGGAGATGGACTTGTAACCTTGAGATTGTCCATGCATTTCCACAATTTTTTTTCTCAAATCCTCAGACAATTATTTGCAGCAATTTCTCTTCTCCATGCTCAGTGTGGCACACAGAAACACACAACAGAAAGGTTGAGTCAATTTTTCACCAATTTAACTGATTGTCGGTGTGATTTCTATATTGTCAGCACCTGTTAATTGATACAGGTGAGTTTAATTACAAATTACAGGAGGATCACAAACTTGGAATGCAATTATTTCTTACAATTTTGAGAAGGTGCCATTAATTTTGTCCAGTCCATTTTTTGAGTTTTGCGTGGAATGTGTAAGATTTGCCTTTTTTTTATCTTTTGGACTGCCAGCTTTGTGGAATACAATACGTAGGTCAGTCGAGTAGAACCCTCAGAGACCGGGCACGAGAACATCTCAGAGACATTAAAAATTACAATAAGGACTCGGCAGTTGCCAAACATTTTAATCTATTTCATCTTACAAACATACCAAAAGTAAAAATCAAGGTCATAGATGTAGCAAGAACCCCTTATCGGGGGGGTGATATATGTAAGATCCTAGATAAAAAAGAGTTGTATTGGATCTACAAGCTAAAGACCAGATCACCTCTGGGTATGAACTTAGAGTGGGATATGAGATACTTTGTGGACTAGATCCATTAGTTGTTATAAGTAGTTTTTGGTTAATGGATGTAAGTACATATATTTTCATATTAGTATAAATTCTCTTATCCATTAACACATATTCTCAAAAAATCCCACTTCCATTTTTTCTACCTAAGCCATCAATTTCAATAATAATAATAATTTTGTGTATATATTATATATTTCATCAAAGAGTATCGTATCTCTTTGAATTATGGCTTTAGGTTACTAATTTCTTTTATATCTGAATCTGTCTTCAATTTCTTTGATTTCTAAAGTCTGTAGAATTATTTAAAGTGTTCGGCAGCAATTTCTTCTCTAAATTATGAAGAATCTATTGGGAAACTAGTTAGAAAAAAATCTTTTTCAAATTATGGAGAGACATTTTCATGTTTTATTTTTGTTCTTTATTCTCCTTTTTTGAAAAATTAAATGATAAATTATGTTATATTTTGTTGCCAAATCTAGTTTTGTTTTGTTTTGTTTTATCAATAATTAGCTATCACTGTATATATGATGCTTTTTTAGAATCTGCACATATGTGTTAACATCACATTTCATGTACAGAATATACTGTCATCTAGCTTTGAATATACTAGTGTTTTTCGGTTGGATTGCATATCTTCACAAGTATTGCCATTAAATTTTTATTCTTATCTGATCTGTGGCTCTCTTAGTGGACATATATGTAGAAATAATACATTTATGTTACACCTGTTCTGTTCCAATTTAGATATGAGGTGTTCTGATTGGTGCACTGTCCCTTTAAGAGCCACAGCAGGTTTCACTTGTCTAACAGCTTCTATGATTAAGCGCTAGCCAGCGTGAAACATGTAAGTCTGCGGTTTCCCTCCTTGGTGTTTTGTGTCATATTAATCCTTTTTGCTTTTTGTCAAACTTTTTACTTGGAATAAAAAGTACTTTTTTCAGTATCTCAGTAGCCGCCTGCTTTTTTCTGTACCTTTTTGCGGCTGTCCACTGCTTTTCTGGGCCGGCTCCATACCTTCCCCTACTCAGAGTGGGTCTGTTTCCCCCTTACCCGACGGACGTTTCCTGTAGCAGCACCAGCTTTACCAAATTGCCTTTTTTTTTCTCCACTTTTTTTGTGTCAAACCAATACAAACAAAAGAAATAAACATAAGAATGCATAAACATTTACAATTGCAACAATTTTCTGGGCGAAGTGGTGCATTATCTAACAGAAATGCAGGGGTGCCAATATATGTATATGAATATCTGTTTTTCTAGGTACAGATAGAGTAGGCAACAAACAGAAAGATTATGTACTGTAAAGGAAATGGAGAAAAATGAAACAATTTTAGACTTGTGTTAGAACTAATTACGGATCAAATCTGGTTTCTATGTCTGCACTAAAGAGCCAGAACCCCCAGCATTTATACCATGTTTGTTCAACATATCCTAAACATGATGTCCGGACAATGCTTGTCTTCAACAACAATACTCAAACTGTGGTACCAGTTTTGTGTAGTAAAATTGTATTTTTCCTATATACATACAGCCACCTGGAGTTTCTTGTAGAAAACACAATCGCTTTCCTTTTAACAGCCCAGCCAATAAGACAAGTGGTTGACTATCACCACATATATGTAAAACAAGTATATTGACATTGCATTAATTAATAACAATATGCACATTTAGTGTCGCTGTTTAAAGTGATGTATTAACGTTAATAAGTCTGTTCAATGTCATTTTAATATTTCAGCAGAGAATTATTTGAATATATCAGTAATCAGCCATGGCTGCTTAGATGAAGCTATGTGTTTTTATATAAGAGCAGGTTTATACACACACTACAACACAAAGGACGTGTTTCTTTCTCTAAATTTACAGATAAATGGATGATACAACATACCGGAGGCTTATAATGACCACTGGGATTATTTTTCTGTACCTTTGTTTACAGAAAAACAACCTCAAGGTGAAACATATACTATGAACATGAAACTTTACTATCTTGGTCTCAAGATGTTCAGTCAAGGGAACATTGGCTGGTTAAAAGTGTCATTTTTATAACTATGTAGCTACCTAATAAACTGCTGACACTGGCAGTTTGAGTACATTATACTATACACTTGTAGGAAGAGGACATAATGATTTATAGGGAACAACATGCTATGGGACCTGATGTCATCCTCCAAATTAGACAGTAAAGAGTTGTTAGTTTGAGGGATCTCCGTATGATACTTTGGGAGTGACAGGTTTGTAGCATTCCATTCTAGTTTCAGCTAAATGAACACTGGGTATAGTGCAAACTGTCTAAAGGTTTGTGGAGATTTATGTTTAACCAGAAAGTTGGGCTATTTCTACTAAAACAAGTACTCTAAGTTATTTGATGAAATTACAAATAGAATTCACGTCTTAAAGGGAGAGAAAATGAATTGTGCATGGGTGCATTTCAATTTGAACATTAAGCCTTTTTGCAATATACTTCTATTGGCGAAAATGCTTCTAATACAAGTTGTTACTGCTTTTTTCTGTGGCATACACACATATCCTGTGAGGGCCCATGCACCAGTTTTCTAACAGCAAACAGCACGCCTTCTCAGAAGGTCAGCAGTAGCTGGTATGACACAAATTACGTCTACAGAAGCAAGCATGGTGTTTGAGTATTGGTGCACTGGCCCTCACAGCATATGTGCATATGCCGCTAAAAAAACAGTAACAACTTTTACAAGATGCACTTTTGATAATTGAAATATAACCCTTTTTGCATTATACTTCCAATTGAAATGCACCTATGCACATTTGAATCTTGACATTTCTATCCATGTAACTTCATGAATGTGCAACTTGTGGAAATGTGCTTGTGAATAAGAAAGAGAGGACTCATTTTCTGAAGCCTAAGAAAGCTTAGATTTGTAACTTGCACCATCTAATTGAAAATTCTATAATTATTTTATCAGCCAATCAAATTTAAGTTTGGAGAAGTTTTGCTCTAGTGAGAATGGTGGCAGCACTTACTGAAAATAATAACATTTTTTTTACATAGCAATATTTAAAAAGCCTAATGTACTAAAACGTACAGGTGCACAAAATCTCATACCACCTTGATAAATACGTAAATGACAGTTATGAGATTGTTACTCACTTCTGATCTTGGGAGGTCTTTAGTATTGATGAAATGATGCAGTCACCTAAGTTAAAGTGTAATTATTATTGGTGTTGCATGCTTGATATCAAGTTCCTACATATTTAGTTTACAAATATATGTAACAATGTATTTCACCCAATGCGAGATTGATATGGTTTATCTAGGGTTTATTTTATATCTTGGTAAAAAAAAAAAAAGTGTGCATGAGTGCAAATTATATTTTTTTGTTCATATGTGAGTAGTATTGCCACTATTCCCTATTCGTATCCATCCGCCTCAGCGGCTCACTCTGGACAGTGTATTTGAACTGCCTCACATTGGGATCCTTTGTGTGTATCATAATCACTGAGCATTTGACGTTTTTATAATATTTTCATAATATTTTAATAAATCTTTTTATTCAACCTACTCGTTTAAGACTGTTTACCCACCAGTATAAAAGAGGGTGTGCGCATAAGATAGAGCTTATCTTAGCCCTATTACACGAGTAGCGAATCTACTGTTATAAGAAACACCATTGTACAGGTATAACTCACTTTACAACGCTTCACTTTACAGCCATTCGCTAATGCAGTGCTTTCTGGAGCTGAAGTTCAACCTCTAAGGATTTTGAAACAGTGCTGTACTTATTGTGAGAAACGTGTTAAGTGTTAGTGTTAAACTAAACCTAGCGCTATTGCACCGCTAATATATGTTAGATCAAACATGTTTTCAAGTTTTTAAACACACTGGCAATTGAAAATAAAGCTAAAACCACATTGCTTTTCACTTTACAGAGGGGCTCCGGTCCCTAACCCGCTGTATGAGTGAGGTATACCTGTATTTACAGTATCAAGCTATTTTCTGCTTTCCTTCTATTTGAGGAACATCTGGAAACAAAACCTGATTCCCTTATTTATGTTGGACATATAATTTTTTACATATTTCACTATTTGAAGACGCAGGTCATGATTATGTCTAAAACTTATTGTTTAGCTTCTCATAGCAGAAGAGAGTTTTTAGAGGGTCATATTCCACACTCAGCATTCCAACATTCTATAATATGAACGAGGGTGAGTAAAGAAAGTTGGAAAAACTGTGAAACTCAACAAGAAATGATAGACTTTTGTGGAGATTTCTATGACCTGCACTTTTGTAGAATATTGTTTCTCAGTTTTTATAATCAAGTACCCCTGTAAATCAGATGTCAAGGATTTGCCTGCTTGATTTTACCATTGTCCAATCACGACTGAGCAACCAGTATTCAGGTAAGGACATCCTCTAAATATGGCCTCTAAGACCAACTTCAGGAATGGCGTTAACAAACTAAGAGGTTTGTGTGCTTAATAAACATATATAGCTGTGTCACATTTTTGTTTATAGCTAAGTGTGAACATTTTTAATTATCAAATGAACAGAGGTAAATATAAGACAAAGGTTGTGGTTTTATAAAATATTTGAAATACATAATCATTTTAAGGCTCTTCACTGGGAAAAGTTCTTCCATTCTTATTAGTCTATACAACACATTTCTAAGACTTGGAAAGCTATCTGACACTTACAGTAAGTGGATCAACTCAACTGTATTACATATAAATTGGAGGCATTTAAAGGGACATTATACACTAATTTTTTCTTTGCATAAATGTTTTGTAGATGATTTATATAGCCCATAAAGGTTTTATAGTTTTGCTTATTTTTAAATAACATTGCTCTGATTTTCAGACTCCTAACCAAGCCCCAAAGTTTTATGTGAATACTGTCAGCTACCTTCTCCAGCTTGCTCCTGTTTGTGTAAAGGGTCTTTTCATGTGCAAAAGAGGGGGGAGTGTCTTATTTCCCACTTGCAGTGGGCTTTGCAGCTGCCTTTTCAACAGAGCCAAACTGACAGCTTCTAAGTAAGTTTTTAAACAGTTTTATACTGGATTTTTATATCAGTATCTGTGCATCTTATTCTTTATAGTAGTGTCTATTACATGCAGTTATATGAAAATGAGTGTATACTGTCCCTTTAACTTACATGAGGCTTATTTGAATTAACTATGAATCTACCAGCTCCAGAGATGTTTTGTGTGAATTCATAGTTCCTGACCAATCAACGCCACAGCCCCTTCACAAAACTGTGTCAAAGAAATGTAAATATGTGAACCACATTATGTGAACATGCTCAAAGATTACTTTCTGGACAGAGGGGGTATTGAGCAAGGTGGACAAAAGGAATACAGAAGTGTGAGTAAGTTTGATCCTAATACTCGTAATCCTCACATAATCAGTTTTTTTAAATTTATGGAAAAGGATCCTCACCAAAACAGTTTCCTTTAATAAAGCCAGTTTTAAAGGCTGGGAATTGGATGCACTTAAAGTGAAGGTAAACTTTGATGAATGAAAGCCCGGTTTTTAAAAAACAGAATTTATGCTTACCTGATAAATTACTTTCTCTTACGGTGTATCCAGTCCACGGATTCATCCTTACTTGTGGGATTTTCTTAATCCCTACAGGAAGTGGCAAAGAGAGCACACAGCAGAGCTGTCCATATAACTCCCCTCAGGCTCCGCCCCCCCAGTCATTCGACCGACGGTTAGGAAAAAAAGGAGAAACCATAGGGTGCAGTGGTGACTGTAGTTTTACAAAAATAAATTTGAACCTAACTTAATTGCCAGGGCGGGCCGTGGACTGGATACACCGTAAGAGAAAGTAATTTATCAGGTAAGCATAAATTCTGTTTTCTCTTACATGGTGTATCCAGTCCACGGATTCATCCTTACTTGTGGGATACCAATACCAAAGCTTTAGGACACGGATGAAGGGAGGGAACAAGTCAGGTAACCTAAACGGAAGGCACCACTGCTTGCAAAACCTCTCTTCCAAAAATAGCCTCCGAAGAAGCAAAAGTATCGAATTTGTAAAATTTGGCAAATGTATGCAGTGAAGACCAAGTCGCTGCCTTACAAATCTGTTCAACAGAAGCCTCATTCTTGAAAGCCCATGTGGAAGCCACAGCTCTGGTGGAATGAGCTGTAATTCGTTCAGGAGGCTGCTGTCCAGCAGTCTCATAAACCAATCGGATGATGCTTTTCAGCCAGAAAGAAAGAGAGGTAGCAGTCGCTTTCTGACCTCTCCTCTTACCAGAATAGACAACAAACAAGGATGATGTTTGTCTGAAATCTTTAGTTGCATTTAAATAGAATTTTAAAGCACGAACCACATCAAGATTGTGTAACAATCGTTCCATCTTAGAAACTGGATTAGGGCACAGAGAAGGAACAATGATTTCCTGGTTAATATTCTTATTAGAAACCACTTTTGGAAGGAAACCAGGTTTGGTACGCAAAACAACCTTATCTACATGGAACACCAGATAGGGTGAATTACACTGCAAAGCAGATAATTCAGAAATTCTTCGAGCAGAAGAAATAGCTACCAAAAACAAAACTTTCCAAGATAATAACTTAATATCTATGGAATGTAAAGGTTCAAACGGAACCCCTTGAAGAACTGAAATAACTAAATTTAGACTCCATGGAAGAGCCACAGGTTTGTAGACAGGCTTGATTCTAACTAGGGCCTGTGCAAACGCCTGAAAGTCTGGTACAGCTGCCAGACGCTTGAGTAACAGGATAGACAGAGCAGATATCTGTCCCTTTAAGGAACTAGCTGACAAACCTTTCTCCAATCCTTCTTGGAGAAAAGACAATATCCTGGGAATCCTAATCTTACTCCACGAGTAACCCTTGGATTCACACCAACAAAGATATTTCCGCCATATCTTATGGTAAATTTTCCTGGTAACAGGCTTTCTGGCCTGGATCAAAGTATCTATAACTGATTCAGAGAACCCACGCTTAGCTAGAATTAAGCGTTCAATCTCCAAGCAGTCAGTTGCAGAGAAATTAGATTTGGATGCTTGAATGGACCTTGTATTAGAAGATCCTGCCTCGATGGCAGTTTCCATGGTGGAACCGATGACATGTACACTAGGTCTGCATACCAAGTCCTGCGTGGCCATGCAGGCGCTATCAGAATTACCGAAGCCTTCTCCTGTTTGATTCTGGCTACTAGCCGAGGGAGAAGAGGAAACAGTGGAAAGACATAAGCTAGACTGAATGACCAAGGCGCTACTAAAGCATCTATCAATGCCGCCTTGGGATACCTGGACCTGGATCCGTAAAGGGGAAGTTTGGTGTTCTGACGGGACGCCATCAGATCCAATTCTGGAATGCCCCATAGCTGGGTCAGCTGAGCAAAAACCTCCGGGTGGAGTTCCCACTCCCCCGGATGGAAAGTCTGACGACTCAGAAAATCCGCCTCCCAGTTGTCTACTCCTGGGATGTAAATTGCAGATAGATGGCAGGAGTGATCCTCCGCCCACTTGATGATCTTGGTTACTTCCTTCATCGCTAGGGAACTCTTTGTTCCTCCCTGATGATTGATGTACGCTACAGTCGTGATGTTGTCCGACTGAAATCTGATGAATTTGGCCTCCGCTAGTTGAGGCCATGCCTGGAGCGTATTGAATATCGCTCTCAGTTCCAAAATGTTTATCGGGAGAAGAGATTCTTCCCAAGACCATAGACCCTGAGCTTTCAGGGAGTCCCAGACCGCACCCCAGCCTAACAGACTGGCATCGGTCGTGACAATGATCCACTCCGGTCTGCGGAAGCTCATTCCCTGAGACAGGTGATCCTGAGACAACCACCAGAGAAGAGAGTCTCTGGTTTTCTGGTCATTTGTATTTGAGGAGACAAATCTGCATAATCCCCATTCCACTGTTTGAGCATGCACAGTTGCAGTGGTCTTAGATGAATTCGGGCAAAAGGGACAATGTCCATTGCCGCAACCATTAAACCAATTACCTCCATGCACTGAGCCACAGAAGGCCGAGGAATGGAATGAAGAACTCGGCAAGTATTTAAAAGTTTTGACTTCCTGACCTCTGTCAGAAAGATTTTCATTTCTACCGAGTCTATTAGTGTTCCCAGGAAGGGAACCCTTGTGAGCGGGGACAGAGAACTTTTTTCGACGTTCACCTTCCACCCGTGAGACCTTAGAAAGGCCAGAACAATGTCCGTATGAGCCTTGGCTCTGTGAAAAGACGACGCCTGTATTAAGATGTCGTCTAGGTAAGGTGCTACTGCAATGCCCCGCGGTCTTAGTACCGCTAGAAGGGACCCTAGCACCTTTGTGAAAATTCTGGGAGCGGTGGCCAACCCGAAAGGAAGGGCCACGAACTGGTAATGCGTGTCCAGAAAGGCGAACCTTAGGAACTGATGATGATCTTTGTGGATAGGAATATGTAGGTACGCATCCTTTAGCTCCACGGTAGTCATATATTGACCTTCCTGGATCATCGGCAAGATTGTCCGAATGGTTTCCATTTTGAAAGATGGAACTCTGAGGAATTTGTTTAGAATTTTTAGATCCAGGATTGGCCTGAAAGTTCCTTCCTTTTTGGGAACTACAAACAGGTTTGAGTAAAATCCCAGTCCTTGTTCTGCAATTGGAACTGGGTGTATCACTCCCATCTTTAGAAGATCTTCTACACAGCGTAAGAACGCCTGTTTCTTTGTCTGGTCTGAAGACAAACGAGAAATGTGGAACCTTCCCCTTGGGGGAGAGTCCTTGAATTCTAGAAGATACCCCTGAGCAACGATTTCTAATGCCCAGGGATCTGGAACATCTCTTGCCCAAGCCTGAGCAAAGAGAGAAAGTCTGCCCCCTACTAGATCCGGTCCCGGATCGGGGGCTACCCCTTCATGATGTCTTGGTAGCAGGCGCAGGCTTCTTGGCCTGTTTACCCTTATTCCAGCCCTGCAAGGGTTTCCAGGTTGCTTTGGGCTGTGAAGCGTTACCCTCTTGCTTTGCGGCAGCAGAGGTTGAAGCAGCTCCACTCCTGAAGTTGCGAAAGGAGCGAAAATTAGCCTTGTTTTTGGCCTTAAACGGTCTATCCTGCGGGAGGGCATGGCCCTTCCCCCCAGTGATATCCGCGATAATTTCTTTCAACTCGGGACCAAAAAGGGTCTTTCCCTTGAAAGGAATATTAAGTAACTTCGTTTTGGACGACACGTCAGCCGACCATGATTTGAGCCAAAGCGATCTTCGCGCCATAATGGCAAAACCTGAATTTTTCGCTGCTAACTTAGCTAATTGGAAAGCGGCATCAGTGATAAAATAATTAGCCAGCTTTAGAGCATGAATTCTATCCATGACTTCGTCATATGAAGTCTCCCTCTGGAGCGACTCCTCCAGCGCCTCAAACCAAAAAGCCGCTGCAGTAGTTACAGGAATAATGCAGGCAATTGGTTGAAGAAGGAAACCTTGCTGAACAAACATTTTCTTCAGCAAACCTTCCAATTTTTTATCCATAGGGTCTTTAAAAGCACAACTGTCTTCTATTAGTATAGTTGTACGCTTAGCAAGTGTTGAAACTGCTCCCTCTACCTTAGGGACCGCCTGCCACGCGTCCCACCTGGGGTCATTTATGGGGAACATTTTCTTAAAGATAGGGGGGGGACAAAAGGTACGCCTGGTCTCTCCCACTCCCTAGTCACAATATCCGCCACCCTCTTCGGGATCGGAAACGCATCAGTGTATACAGGGACCTCTAAAAACCTGTCCATTTTACACAATTTTTCTGGGACCACCATGGGGTCACAATCATCCAGCATAGCTAAAACCTCCTTAAGCAGGACGCGGAGGTGTTCCAGCTTAAATTTAAACGCTAAGGAATCCGACTCTGCCCGCTGAGAAACTTTTCCTGTGTCAGAAATTTCTCCCTCGGACAGACCATCCCTCACTGCCACTTCAGAGTGTTGTGAGGGTACAACAGATAAATCATCCAAAGCTTCTGATTGCTCATCCTCTGTTCTTAAAACTGAGCTATCACGCTTCTTTGGAAAAACTGGCAGTTTGGATAGAAATGCTGCAAGGGAATTATCCATGACTGCTGCTAATTGCTGTAAAGTAATAGGGCACAATGTGCTAGAGGTACTAGGCAACGCTTGCGCGGGAGTAACTGGTGTCGACACATGGGGAGAGGAAGGAGGACTATCCTCATTACCTTCCATCAAAGAATCATCTTGGGCTACATTTTTAAGTGTCACTGCATGGTCATTAAAATGTTTAGATACCTTAGCACACTTTAAACACAAATGCAATGGGGGTACCGCCATGGCTTTTAAACACATAGAACAGGGTCTATCTGTAGGCTCAGACATGTTAGACAGACTTAGACTGCATTTAAATACAGAAAAATACACTTTTTGAAAAAACGGTACTGTGCCTTTAAATAATAAAAAGCGCACACTTTTTTACCAAATCTCAAAAAAACATCCAATCTTTATGAAATTTTCACCATATGATCCTAATGCTTTGAAATGATTGCACATCAAGTTTCAAGACAATTAACCCCTTATAGCGCAAACCGGAGCAAATTGAAGCAGGCCACCGGTTTAACACACTACAGCACTATGCCACAGTCTCTGCTGTGGCCCTACCTTCCTTGGGGATTATTTTTGGAATGAAATAAGCCTCCCTGTAGTCCTCCTGCAATCTCTGGACTCTACATGTGAAGCTGCATGAAGCTGGCTTGCAAAAGAACTGCGCAACTGAGGCGCGAAAATGAGGCCCCCTCCCTCTTCACTCCGGAGTTGTGGGGCCTTCCTAAGCCAAATTAGGTGTCTAAAAATATGCCAGGCGTATAAAACCCCAAAAAAGTGTTCCAAACATAATAAACACTTGTGCAAATATCAGATTATAGTAGTAAAATAATCGATTTCCCATAACAGTGTCCACTAGTGAATTAAGCCCTTTAACTAAGCCATCCATCTATACTGAGTCTCAGAATATGGTTTACATTCCCACATGGGGATTTCTGTCAGTCTTCTAGCATTACCAAGTCTTGTTAGAAAAAAAGTGACTGAGCATACCTTAAGCAGTTAAGCCTGCAAACTGTTCCCCCCAACTGAAGTTCTCCGGTACTCAACAGTCCTGTGTGGGAACAGCAATGGATTTTAGTTACAACATGCTAAAATCTTTTTCCTCTCAGCAGAAATCTTCATCACTTTCTGCCTCAGAGTAAATAGTACAAACCAGCACTATTTTAAAATAACAAACTCTTGATTGAAGAAATAAAAACTACAAATCTAACACCACATTCACTTTACCCTCCCGTGGAGATGCTACTTGTTAGAGCGGCAAAGAGAATGACTGGGGGGGCGGAGCCTGAGGGGAGCTATATGGACAGCTCTGCTGTGTGCTCTCTTTGCCACTTCCTGTAGGGATTGAGAATATCCCACAAGGATGAATCCGTGGACTGGATACACCATGTAAGAGAAATACTATTAAAAACAGGGGCACTTTTATTCATTTTGTTTAAAAACTGACCTTTCTTCTCTTCACAGCCAGAGCAGCTTTCCCCACCTGGAGAGCCTCTCTTCACACATTAGCAATGACTAATCTGGTTTCCTCCAATCATGGCTTTTCGCCCAGGGGAAACATTGCCTGAGGCCATGCCGTGATTGAAGGAAGCCGGATTAGGCATTGATGATGTGTGAAGAGAGGATCTCCGTGTGGGGGAAGCTGCTCCAGCTGTGAACAGAATAAAGGTAAATTTTTAAACAAAACGGTGGCTTTCTAAACTTTGATGAATGAAAGTGCCCATGTTTTTAATAGTATTTTTTAAAACCGGGCTCTCATTCATCAGAGTTTACCTTCACTTTAAAGGCCTTAAAAATAATAAGGACATTATCTTGAAGCCTGTTGACAAGGGTGGGAGTATTGTCTTAATGGACTATAAAGATTATCAGGGGGAGATAACCCTTCTTTGAAAATAAGAGGGACTTGAATAATATCCTGTTAATGGGCCTACACAATGGATGGATATCTGAAAGAGAGGAACTTTATGTGTACTGAATTCCCAAAGACTCCAGTATTCTATATACTCCCGAAAATCCATAAAGCCCTAGGTAATCCCACAGGAAGACCTATAAATTCGGCCATGGAGTCACTAAACCTAGTGGCACAGTAAGAGACTAATCACTTCCTAGAGACATTGAAGGATATAGGATCTTGTGGGGATGAAATGATGTTTGTGACTATGGATGTACCTAATATGTATACCTGCATCCCTCATGAGGAAGGTATTGAGGCGGTCAGGGAGTTGTTTAAAGGAGAATGCTGGTTCTATGGGTCCTCCGAAAGAGTATTTAATACTACTATGAACAAAGAAATATTTTGAATAGTGAATTGTTTATACAGTATGGTAAGGAATAGAGGAGATTCATAGATGACGTATTTTTCCTCTAGTATGGTGGTGAGAGCACCTTAAACAATGTTCATGGCCATATCAGGTTCGTCCCAAAATGGGACAAAGAAATAATAGAGTTTTTGGATATATAATTATTCAAGGAAAATGGCAAGATAAAGATGAGGGTATATAGAAAGCCCACCGACAGGAATACCCTGGTAAGATACAAGAGCTTTCACCCTAGACATCTACTCAAGTCCATGCCAAAGGTTCAAATGTTAAGAGCCATTAAACTTACTTCCAAACCAGAAGAAGTGGAGAGAGCAATGGATGATATGGGTGAAAGATTATCATGAAAGGAATATCCTAATGATATTCTAGAAGACAGTAAACTACAGGCATAAACAGAAAGAGAACACAGAGGAGAGAAAAAAATACTGACAATTTTTTTTTTGTTTCTGACTAAACAGTTACAGAAAGCTAATATGATAATTGGAAAATCTTACAGGGGGGTGAAAGATTAACATCTTTCACCAGAGAGCCCCCAATATTCTCTTATAGAAAGGGACGTTCCATCAAGGATATGTTGGTGCAGGCAGACCCTATTGAGAAATATGGAAAACCTATTAAACATTTTCTGATGACGAGACCAGGGGTATATAGATGTCATGGATGTGTGACATGTGATAGCTTAATTATGGCCAATACATTCACACATAGCCACACGGCAAAGGAGAATGAGATAAGGCAATCACTTAACTGTGAATCTAAGTATGTGGTCTACCTGATTAAATGCCAATGTTGGGACATGTATGTGGTTAAAACTGAGTGGATGCTGAAGAAAAGGATGGCAGTACACAGGTCTAGCATCAGAGAAGCTCTAGAGAAAGGGGAGTCAGATCAGCCGGTAGCTAAACATTTCCTAGAGAAGAGACACTCAGTGTCAAGCCTCAGATGCTGTCCAATAGACCAAGTGGTACCTCTGAAAAGAGGGGGTGATAGGAAAATGCTCCTATCGCAGAGAGAAGCAAGGTGGATTTCTGATCTTGACACAGTACACCCCAGGGGTTTGAATACATATCTGTCTCTCTCAACTATTCTACAGAAGAAGTGAAAGGATAAGATACCATATCTATCTGAATAAGAAATGGAGATATGAATGCCATAATTGGGGTATTGCAAGACATTAGTTTAATAATATCAGTTAATTGTTTTATGTCATTAAACTGTACCCTGTAGTAATAGACAATTTTTATAGTGATGGACTAATGCCATATTTACTAATTTTATTTTGTATTCAGAAGTATTGAGTTGGAAGTATCCAGGAATCAGCATTCAGACTCTATCTGTAGCAGTCTATGGAACATCACCTGAGTAAGTAGGGGTGTGGTCTAATATATATATATATATATATATATATAATCATCAAACTCGATAAGTCCAGCACCTTTTAAATATCCTTCTCTGGGTGTGAGAGTCTATAATTAAGCTTCACAGCTTTTCAGCATTTGTGCATGCACGCTGAGGAGGTCTGCCAACATCCTATATATAAATCCAGGGAACAAACGATAACGTCAGCACAATACTTAAAAAAAATCTTCTTTTATTTAAGCAACATCAGGATAAAAACAGCAACGTTTCGAGTCATGTAGACCCTTAGTCAATGTGAAGATTGTTTTTTAAGTATTGTGCTGACGCTATAGTTTGTTCCGTTGATTTATATATATATATATATATATATATATATATATATACACATACATACATACACACACACACACACACACATGCACACAGACATTCCTTTTTTTCTTGCAAACAGTTACTTCAGAGTTTACCCAATTAGATGTGTATGATATATAGTCACTAAATATTGTCGTTGAAACAATTTTATTTATTTTTGTTCACTTTTTAACACAAAAAATGAGTTTAATGGTTAGTTTTGCCCAGTATTTTGGTCACCTTTTTGGAATTATATTTAATAAAACTTTGCAGCGGTTAACATTTACAATCTACTGATTTGCTCTGTATTTATGGTTTGCAATCGTCAGAAAAGCACATATAGATAAATCATTTTTATTTATAGATTATTTTTAAAAATTATAAACTCCTTGTAAGCTTTGAAACCGTTGTTTCTTCAATTTTATTTTCTGGTTAGTACGCATATAACTTTTATACCTATATTTATTACACATTTTCTTCTCAAACCGTAACTTGTACTGAATTTATGTGGAAACGAACAACACTTCATCTTTAACTTCTGGTCTGTGTTTCTGCAAATTTAGGATTAATAGAAAGAATGAGCCCCAGCGAGCAGGAACAAACTGCCCTGCATATCAAATTCATTTCCCAGAAGAATTTGCAATGCAAGGAGAAAAAAAAAAAAGCACAGATAAGCCTAAATCCTAATGCATATTTATAAACTACACAGCATACAAAAATAAATCAATATTCTCTCACTAAATGTATACGGTTTGAATAAGTATGAGTCGGTAACTTACAATTTGTTCACCTACGTCTTGCCAGATCCTTAAAAGCTTCCCACTGCATACTAAAATTCCTAATTAGTTATGGTTTTGCAAGCGGAGAACGATACAATATTCAACTGAATAGTTTAGAGTCTACAAAGTTTTGAGCTACAAATTAAAACACTTTAGGATGAAAAATTAATTTTCACAAAACAGAACATATTGTTGAATGTATTGTGTACCATAATATGACTTTTTTTTCTATTTACAATAATCACTGTGCAGGTTTTAATAAATAATAAAAAATTAAAAAGTAATACAAAAGCAGAACGAGTATGTGAATGCCACTCTTAAACAATACCATGATTTGTACATGTATATAACACTAACCAGGCCTTAATTAAAGTGAATGTCAATTTTGATGCTAAAATGCACGGTTTTGAAAAATTCTATTAAAAACAGGGGCACTTTAATTCATCAAAATTTACATTTCACTCCTGTTTAGAAAAAAAAACTTACCTTTTAATCTTCACAGCAGCTCCAGCTTCCTCCACCCGTCGCAAAGCCTCTTCCTGGGTCTAAAATGAGGAATCCGGCTTCCTCCAATCACTGTGTTGAATCAGACACTGATTCCCCCAGGGGGGAAGCCGTGATTGGAGGATGACCTATCCATCATTTCTGACATCAGAAATGGCTTGCAACAACCGGAGGAAGCTGGAGCTGATGTGAAGATTAAAAGGTAAGTTTTTTTTCACAACAGGAGTGAAATGTAAATTTTGATGAATTAAAGTGCCCCTGTTTTTAATCGAATTTTTAAAAACCGGGCACTTTAGCATCAAAATTGACATTCACTTTAAAGGGACATGAATCCCAAATATGTTTCTTTCATGATTCAGATACTGCATGAAATGTTAAGCAACGTTCTAACTTACTCATAGCCTGACATAAGTGAGGCTAGGTATCCCTTACATAGGGATTTGTTAACCCCTTCCTCACAATACAGATGACAGTTAAAAACAATGGTGATAAAAGAAATACATTTTCAAAATTAAAAAGAAGAATCGCAAACCACGTATATTATCATGATTATTATATAATACTACAGGATGGATTTCAGATAAAGATACACAAGACCTTATATACTGTAATATACTGTATTTGGACATTAGAATGATTTAAGATTAAGAAATGGGAATTGCAAGCCATACTTCCAGCAAATAACAACATTTTCACATGCTATTTTAATAGATAAAGTGACGGAAAGTGACAGCTTGTAATTCCCATTTCTTAATCTTAAAGTGAATGTAAATTTTGATCATAAAGTGTCCCATTTTTAAAAATCCAATTAAAAACAGGGGCACTTTAATTCATCAAAATTTACATTTCACTCGTGTTGTGAAAATACTTACTTTTTTAATCTTGACAGCCGCTCCAGCTTCCCCCGGTCGTCTCAAGCCTCTTCCTACGTCAGAAATGACAGATCGGTCATCCTCCAATTATGGCTTCCCCCGGGGAATCAGTGTCTGATTCAACGCTGTTATTGGAGGAAGCCGGCTTTCCTCATTTTAGACCCAGGAAGAGGCTTTGCGACGGGCAGAGAAAGCAATGCAGCGGCTGTCAAGATTAAAAGGTAAATATTTTCACAACACGACTGAAATGTAAATTTTGATGAATTAAAGTGCACCTGTTTTTAATCAGTATATTACAGTATATACAGTAAGGTCTTGTGTATCTTTATCTGAAACCCATCCTGTAGTATTATATAATAATCATGCTTATATACGTGGTTTGCGATTCTACTTTCAATTGACCCTTTTAAAAATGTATTTCTTTTATCAACATTGTTTTTAACTGTCTGTATTGTGAAAAAGAGGTTAACAAATACCTTTATAAGGGATACCTAGCCTCACTTATGTCAGCCTATGATTAAGTGCCACTAGGGGCGCAAAAAGGGGCGTCAGGCCGTTTGTCCCTTTTGTCTGTCTGCCATCTGTATGGATTCTATGTATTTTTAAGATGCCCAATAAAGGACTGTTTATACTTTACTACACACTTAGCAGTGCCTGCAATAACCTGCCTCATCTCTTTGCTATTGGGCTGATCACCCGCTGCTATGACACTCCGTTTTTGTGAGCCTCTGATTGGATGGTTCTTCATTACAGTGGTTCCGGTCTAGTGCAGACGTACGCCATGGCTCTCGTTTGTCTGTTCTAATGTACTCCTATTATCAAATATTCTTTGTTCTCTTGGTATCTTAATTTGAAAAATCAGGAATCTAAGCTTGGGAGCCGGCACATTTTTGGTTTAGCACCTGGGTAGCGCTTGCCGATTGGTGGACACATTTAGCCACCAGCAATCAAGTTCCCAGTGGGGGTGAGAAGAGATGGGTACTTTAATATTCATTGTAAAGGGACAGTATACACCGATTTTCATTTAACTGCAGGTAATAGACACTACTATAAAGAATAAGATGCACAGATACTAAAATCCAGTATAAAACCATTTAAAAACGTACTCCCAGTTAAGCTCTGTTAAAAATGTAGCTGGAACACCCACTGAAAGTGGGAAATAGCAGACACTCCCCCTCCCCTTCCTCTGCATATGAAAAGACCATTTACACAAACAGGAGCAGGCTGGAATAGGTATACATTATTATTATTATTATTATCGGTTATTTGTAGAGCGCCAACAGATTCCCCAGTGCTATATACATCAGTATTCTCCTAAAACGTTGGTGCTTGGTTAGGAGTCTGAAAATCAGAGCAATGATATTTAAAAAAACAACAAAAAAACAACCTATATGGGCTATATAAATGGATCATCTACAAAACATTTATGCAAAGAAAAATCTAGTGCATAATGTCCCTTTAAATTCCTCTCTCAGAGTAGTGTCCATTGTGTGAAGTAGAAAGGTAGGAAAGGAAAAAAGCATGGCAAATGAGGTGCAAAACTAGAACTGGGACCACAAAAGAAAAAAATACGGGTCTCTTGGACTCTCATAACCATTAAAGAAATGGATTTATCAGGTAAGTATAATTTTTGTTTTCTTTCACAATACCCAAGCTGTGAAGTCTACGAGTTATATGGGCGGGACAAAATTTGTTTATAAAAGGCAGGCACCAAATTTCCAGACACTGCTGCCTGGAGAACATTCTTACCAAAGGCCAATCCAAAAGAAGCAAGAAACATAAAAATGGTAGAATTCAATAAAGGAATGCAAGGATCACCATACTGCTGCCTTGCACATTTGTGTAATAGAAAACCCATCTTTGAAAGACTGGGATGTGGAAGCTGATCCAGCAAAATAGGTTGTACAACATTTAGGTGAAAACTATCCTGTCTTCAAGTAATCCTTGTGTATCAAAATCTGAAGTCAGAAATCGAAAGTTACATCTATAGCATCTTTGCATGGACCTGAGAAAAGAATAAATAAATTAGAGATTGTTTCAAATCCTTTGTTGCTTGTAAGGAGAAATAGAAATGTCACACTACATTAAAACTGCGTAGTAACCCCTCTTTAGAATTTTAGCATAACATAAGATATGCAGCGAGCTAAAGCCAGGGGCGTGCAAAGCACACGAGCGCTTAAAAATGCTGCAGTTAAATAAAAGTAAAAGCAAAATAAGTAAAACACAAGAAAAATGTAAAAGGCATAAAGTTAAAGACATATAGTGTTAGAAATAAAAGTGTCTGTATTAAACTATGTCACTTAGTTATGATGCACCCCATGAAAGTTGTTCCTGCTAATAGTCTGTGGGTTATATGAGCGCATGAAGTTGCTCACTTACCTTGAGAAGCACTCCAGTTACTGTGCTTACCAGATGCAGAAATAGACTGCGTCCAGTAGGGAGCCCATCCAGTGCTGTGTACATCACAGCAGAGGATTAAAGTGTGGAGTACATCCACGACCCAAGAGGAGACGGCTAAGGGACTGGAAGGCTTGTGACTAACTCATTCACTGGGAGTACTTGTGTCACTGCCCCATACTCAAATGCCCCCTCTGTCTTCCAGTAGCAGCTCTCGGAGGTGAAAATGGGCCTCAAATCGGTCTATGGAGCACCTCAATTCTTCAACTTCCTCTTGGGAGTCAAAGATAAGACTAGCATACCAGAAAGGTGGGAGGGATTTTTTTGGGGGAATATTTGCCTCCTCTTAGTGCCCAGGAGTTGAATTTCAGGTGTAATGGCTTATGGACTCTCACCACTTTATGAAAGAAATATGCTATTTCCCAATATACCCTTGCTTATTATGCAAGTGGATCCCAATCTTTGCCAGCTTTGTCCCAATCTGTCTAGCTGCACCAACCAATCAAACAGACTTTGAAGCATGAAAGTCCAGCCATACTCCTCACTTTTCAAACTCTTCCATGTAACACCCTGACTCTTCTCCCAGACCTCAGAGTTCACAGAGTCCCCCTTATTCTGACAGCTTTGAGTACACAAATGGGAATTATGAAAATGTGTACTTTGGGGGCTTTGTACATAGAGGAGTGGGTGACAATTAACTTGTTAAATAACAAATAACCCAGGCAGCTGCTTACTGTGGGTACAAAGATGACAAAGTATTGGTGTTACTATCTTTCATGCGGAAATTCAAGCTACATATTCATTGCACATGTTTATCCATAGATTGTTCTCAATGTGCTCTGTCAGTAAAGCATTGATCATTTACTTTATTTCTCTAAGACTTTTATTTATTGGTCCCATAATTGAAAAACAGAATATGGACCCTTGTTTGAAAAATGGATGAAAAGTCCTTCCCATTGAGAGAACTACTAGAGATAACCACTGTTGTCCAACAGTACAAGTGGTAGTGAGTATATATTCTGGGATTTATGTATGCAATTGGCCAGTTAATAAAGTTATACTATATATGCATTCAGCATGGCCAACTGGAACAGAGTCAAATAAGGCAGGATGTATAAAAGAACAAAATAAATGTTGCAAGGTCAATCTCAGAAATGACCTCTCTTTATATATGTAAAGTTTTATGCTAATATCCTTTTATTTGTAAACATATAATAATAATATTCAATAGCATAATATTCAAAAATTCCTATACTGACATATGTTCAAAAGTAGAAGAGCTCTATGAGTTAAAACTGAACAAAAGAATGTCAAGTACGTGAGTGTCATTAATCTCCAACAGCTCTAATTAAATAGCAGATGACATGCTTATTTTAAGTCTCAGTTTTATAATTTTATAATAATGAGATGCAAGATACGGAAAAAAAAACAAAGTGCACAATGCTTAAAATAAGCCAAGGAAAGAAAGGAATGCAAATACTGTAACTAATATTGAAATTTACAGAGCTGTCACAGCACATAATATTCATGGTAACAACAGTATTATAGTCAATGCCCTGGAAATCAAAGCTCCAGCAAAACACCGGGTAAAATATTCACATTTATCAACATATTAAAAAGAGATAAGCAGGGGGTATAGAAAAAAAAAAAAAACACTCCCCGTAAATCGCAGCATAATGAAATACAACTGTGAATGTTCAATTTGTATATTAAGACTCTGCAGGTTATACAAGAGCATACTTGGAGAAACTCCCAGAGAGAAATCCTCAGATAAAATTGGGACAAATTCAGAATGTCATCGGACAATGTGTCTACAAGAGAAAGATTTAAAGACATCTATAGACTTTGAAAATGTTTTACATTAGTGAATGAACAAGAAGCAGTAATTGTATAGAAGTATTTAAACCTGGGGTGTTCAACCTTATCAAATAAGGGCACCACACTTTTTTGTTTTTAACTTGAAGCTCCAGGAAGCACATACGTACACACAATACATATAATATAGTCCATCTACCAGGGTGCAGGAACAGTCAAACATAATCCAATAGTAGAGAGATCTGCATTTAAGATTCACACTCTCACCATGTAGAATTCGCTTACAAGGGTGTCAGGATGGCAATATTATGAAGGGCAACAAAGTATCCGCAAACACTGAATTTAAAGCA
Organism: Bombina bombina; assembly: GCF_027579735.1. Lineage (NCBI taxonomy): Eukaryota > Metazoa > Chordata > Amphibia > Anura > Bombinatoridae > Bombina > Bombina bombina. The sequence goes on along the minus strand of NC_069509.1, from coordinate 148,659,599 downwards.
ATGGTTTTTACCAAAAAAGGGGAGGAGAAAGAGAAAGATCTAAGAAGAGATAGAGGAGGATTAATAAGGGTACAAGGAGATGATATTGAGCTGAGCAATCAGGACTAATACCCTTTGTGAATTGTCAGCTAGATCAATCTGAGTAAGAAAAGAAAACAATACTCCAAGAATGGAGTTGAAAACCTTTGTTTTAAAAGGTAACTACACTGGGGAAGTATCTCCACAACCGACTATGTGAAGTGCGTAAGAAAGAGTGCGTTAAAATTGATGGCCTGAATATTGGAAAAAGGCATAAGGTATGGGAGGGAGGGGATAAAGGGAGAATAAGGGGGGGGAGGTGTAGGGGGGTACCCGACTTACAATGTATAAATTATTTTGTCATTTTAACCAAATTTGTCAGATGTTTTTAAGTCAGGATGCTGCGCAGACTCTACTCGAGTGTCCTCCAAGAAGCTTTCTCTGAGAGAGGGCAGTGAAATCAAAGGGCCTGTGGACATAGGCTAAATACATATTACCATAAAATAGCGTTACCTTGTATGTGTGAAACAGCCTCCTCAGGGATGAGTCAAAACTTTGTGTGATGCACATGCGTCCATCATTAGTGTACATGGGAAGCAAGAGACATAAACATTTACAAACACATCAAACAATCAAGAGAACACTCCCGAGAAACTCCAACAAGAAAAAACATTGTATAACATTTCAACTATATAACTTTCTTAATTCAGCATAAGGAGGAGTGCAATGAGCATTCAAAGGGATATAGTTGTACCCCACGTTGAGAAGCACCTGTATAGGAAAAAAGAAACTAGTTATGCAATCTACCAAATGTTCAAATCAATAAAGGAAAGTCAGTGACTATAGAAAACCAGTAGAGTGTTCTTAGGCTGAAAAAAGACCTGTTAGTCCGGGGAGACCAACTTGAGTGCTTACACCCAAGTGATAAAAACCAAAAAGGATACTTCTTTGGGTGAGAATGCTTCTAGCTTATTTCTTTGCTTCTCAGCTCGTTCTTATTACTCTTGTTTTGAGAAGTCAGATTACCCTGTGAGAGAGTTCCCGAGGGCCACAAGGCCAGTTTAGTCAATGGGATTAAGATTATGACTGTTCAAGTCTCAAAAACTCTCATGGACAAGTAGATAGCACGTTGCAGGTATATTACAAAACCTTTATGATTGAGTACTAGAGGAAAGCCGAGAGGTTGCATATGGAAAGTCATCCTAGGATAGTAGAAGCTCCTGTGGGTGTTACGGTTTCTTGAGTATCTCTGTTGTTTAGTAAAGGATCCCCTCTGTCCGAGACAGCTGGTAGAGATAGTTCCTTGTAGAAGAGATTGAGGTCTGATCCTGGCCTGAAAATTGCCGATTTGTTGTTAGCTGTGGCAATCAATGAGACTGGAAAGCCCCATCTATATTGAACTTTGTGCTTTTTCAGAGTGCTAGTAACATGAGATAAAGCCCTTCTTTTCTGAAGAGTGGTGGGGGAGAGGTCAGTGAACAACTGTATCTCTTCCCCTGCATGCATAATTGGATGCTTTTCTCTTGCGCAGCGGAGGAGGTCTTCTTTGTCCTTATATTTGAGGAATTTAACAATTATATCCCGCTGCGGGGCCTTAGGTGGAGGTTTGGGCCTTAAGGCCCTGTGAGCCCTTTCTATTTGAATATCTTTGCCGGAGGGATCATCTTTAATTACTCTAAAAAGGGCTTGAAAATAACCTTCAATCGCCAGGGGGAAGATGGTTTTGTTGACAACCCTTATTCTAAGGTTATTGCGGCGTGTCCTGTTTTCCAGGTCTTCCAATTTGTCAGAGAGAGTATGTAACCTGTTATCAAGCTCCTGGACACATGATGTGTTAGTCTGAACTTCAGTCATTAATACACTGTGGCTTGCTTCTAGTGAGACTACTCTTTTCTCCATGGCCCCTAAGTCTTTCCGCAGGTCACCAAACAGTGTCCTCATTTCGTGCAGAACTATTTTAATATCATCCTTGGATGATAGATGGGTGATGTCCTTCTTTGTAAGGAAAGACCCCAGTACAGGTTCCACTGTGCTGTCTGACTCTGCCATAGATGTCTGTAGTTCTGCAGGTCCTTCTGCGTTGGAGGAGTGTGTCTCTTTAGGTATTAAATACTGGTTGAGGGTTTTGGAAGAAGGGGTTTTGTCACCTTTAGCTTGCTTCTTGCAAGGCATCCCCTGATCTTCCAGGTTTGATCCCGTGGATTAAAGTATAAGTTCTTTGTAATTATGAAGGGAGATATAGAAGGCCCCTGATCTTGATGTGATGATATAAAGGAGAGAATGTTTTTCCTATCCAGACTGCCTATATATACACCAGAATAAGGCTTCTATTTGTTACATGTCCCTTCAATAAACTGCGTGAAAGGGGGTTATTTGTTATAACATATATATAGCCAGGTGATGTTACAAATATAAAATGCTTATGCAGTGTTAGGACCTCCACCTGTACCCTTAAATAACGTTGAGTTCGTTTCACAGTGTACCCAACTTGCAGCCGAGGTGAGGCCTTGCAACTGCGTCCCCCTATCTGGAGTCTGTGACGCACTTAAGATCAACTGCGGCTCTTTTGTCTTGCCCTATATATAATATTAATTATTGAGTTGTAACAGGCTACTTTAGCCTCCTACATAGGGTACAACTGTGGATCAGCCTTTTTCGAACTTTCGGCAGAAAAGTCAGTGAGTCAGTTAGTCTCAGTTGAGGCCACCCCCGCAATAACCTCTGTAATCAAGAGCGCTCACCTCGGTCCCGGTCGTGTCCGTGTATTATATAGTGCAGACCTTTGCCGTTAATCCGCTGCTCCAGGGAGATCGCCAAACTTGCGTGCTCAGCAGTGGGGACTTTAGCCTCCGATGCACCTCCGTCACTGCGGTGATAGGCCCCAAACAGAGCCCCCTCAAAAAGAGCCGTGCAGATTCTTTAGAAGACACCCGATCAGTGCTGACTGTAGGAGAGGGTCATCGGGTACTCGAGTGGGATGAAGTTAGGATTAATATGCCATCAATTAGCGCATTCGGTCGGTATAGGAGACAGGAGCCCTTCTAACTAGCTGCCATCTCCTAGCGTGGCTAGACTCCGCCCCCCATGGTTTTTACTTTTAAACTAACGTTTCGGGGAGTGCAGTCCCCATTCTACAGACCAAACAGAATGTGTCACTCTAACCACAATATAAAGCCCCAAGTTGACCCCCACCATGAAAGCATGCAAAGAAGGTTAACATGACAAATAACACAGTATAAACATATAAGTGTAAAAACTACCAAGATTGTACATACATAACAAAAGCAAAATGGATCCAAATCCAGGAGGAGACAAAGACAACCTAGCCAAAGGCTTAAATACTCCTTCCACTCCCCTCATCCCCCAGTCATTATGCCAATGAACAAGGAACAGTAGAAGAAATATCAGGGTGAAAGGTGCCAGAAGAATATAAGGACGCCCCACATAAAATTACCGGTGAGGAGCTGTGGACTCTTTCCATCAGAAGAAAAGGAAATAATTTATGTTTTTCTTCTTAAATGGAAAGAGTCCACAGCTGCATTCATAACTTTTGGAAAAACAATATCCAAGCTATAGAGGACACTGAATGCCAAGAAGGGAGGGTACAACAGGCGGCCCATACTGAGGGCACCAGGCCTGAACATCTACCCAATAAAAAAAAACTGCTTCCTTTTCCTCAAAGATGAAAAGCCCCAATGACACTGACTCACAGTCAGTCCAGAAGCCAAAACAGACTCGACTGAGCCAACAGCCCTCCAGGAGACACCGTTGCACAATAAACGGTCCCCCACCGCTCATCTCCACAAATGAAGGAGACACCAGCCTAAACCCCAAAGGGAACAAGGCAAAGGAGAACCAAGGAAACTGAAAGGTCCTCTAATACAAAAAGAACACCTCCATGAGTGAGTCCAGCTCACAGAGACCCAAAGGGGCCCAAACAGGGAAAGGAGGCCACATCTATACCAAGCGAAACCCGGGATAAGACTGGGCACAGAGACAGAACAGACGTCTCCCCAACAACCTGCAAGCACGGAAAGCAACTGAAAAGGCAAAGTTCTCTCAGTGTCTGGCCATAGAATACCAAAGTATTCGAACATGATAAAGTGTGTAATACACCCAGGTGAAAAACCCCAAGTTTGAGAACACAACAGGACGACACAGAGGGTACTTGCAAAGAAGAAGAAGCAGTCAAGCAAGAAACAGACCGCAAAAGCAACCCTCAGAAAGAGGGCATGTTCCAGGCAACCTAAGTTGCCGGACCTACACACAGGTCCCTGAAAAAGAAGAGACAAAACATCAATCAAGGCCCCCCGAGAAGGAGAGTATACCCTCAGAACCCGAAGTAAGAGTAAACCCTCTTCTAATCATGGAGCAAGTTGAAAAGAAAATCTATACCCTAACAGACTAAGCTAATAGGATAGACTCAACAAAGCTCACACATCCAGTGGAGACTGCAAACTGAATGCAGTTCCTTAGACCACTCGGCCATCGTGACCTGCAGATCCACACTCAGCTGGACCAACCCAGCCTCAGGGATCCAAGTCAGGGAAACAAAATAATCAAAATAATCCTGAAACAGGTACAGGAACGAGCGTAAGGATAGCACAGCCATCCCCACAGAGCACAAGTACAACCCGACTCTGAAACATATAACAAGGCCATAGATCTAAGGATCTATCAAATAAAGGCCCCACAAGTCTGCTTGGAGCCAACAAGACCCCAGGGGGAACTCCCACCTTTCCACCTCCCATCCAGGAGAAGCCCCAAAAGCAAGGACTCTATCGACATAGGGAGAATATCCCTTAAAAAAAAGGGATGATGCCGGAAGGGCAACAACTGTCCTCAAGGCCCGAAGGCACCGGCAAATGGGAAGAAAATTTCCCAACACAGATGTCCTAGAAAAGGACCCCCCTACAAGTAGCTTGCCGAGCAGAGGCACAGCCAACCAATTCGCCTGCAGAGCAGGGAATCCACGGGAACACAGGCAAGCCGACCAGGGGAATGCAACCCTAAGGTGCACCAGAAATTGGACATCCAATGCCAGCAGCTGGGTATGAACCAACCACCCTTGAGGCTCAAGCCACACAGCTAACCACCATATGACATGGGCTACTTTGTGACAAAGAGTAAAAAATACTCCGGAAAACCTGGCCGACCAGGGTAGGTAGATGGAGCAAGGACAGAGCCCAAGTTCCCACTACCGTGGAACACCCCGACCAGCCCTAAGATCCAAGATTCCAAAACCACCCAAGAAGCTTCAGCAACTGGAAGTTTCAGGTAGAAAAACAGGTCCGGGCACCTACTGGTTCAGTCAAACCTTACCCTAGAACTAAACCCCCCAACTGGCCAAAAAGCCAGACACAAGGGTAGGGATGCATATCCAGTATAGTGAAAAGAACTCGAAAGCCCCGACCAAAGGAAGGAACCACCCCTAGCTAAAGTCCAACGCTCCAAGTTGCAAGGCTAGAAGTCGTATGAAGATACTTCTCACAGCCTCAGGACAACCAAGGGATAACTCGTGGTTAAAAAAATCCTACTAACAGGACTAGTTTCCCTATCACCTGCGCACAAGCAGAGGACACAAGGAAGAGAAAGGCACTAAGCCTACCCAGCTCCAGAAAACCCTGAGCTAAACAAAGTCCCCACAGGGAACAACCATCACCCGGAAACACAGATCCCTAAAAGGAGATCCACTCACCCGGAGACAATGGAGGAAGACAAAAAGGACTCTTGTAACTCAGACAGACAGTACACGTCAAAGAGTAAGAGCTGCATCTAGATACACTATAAACAGCTTACGCGTACATCTGCAAGGTGTCAAGAGCTACAACTGGTTTTCAAACTGCAAACCTTCCGCATGCTAGACAGCTATCCCATACAAGCTGTTGAATAAAGCCCAAAAGGACAAATCTACAGGCCTAAAAATGAAGGCCAAACCGCTCAACTGCGGTAAGGGGCATTAAGCCCTCCAACACATGGGGAGGAAAACTCTAAGTTCTGATGAAATTAGATGTCAGATAGAGTGACGCAGCGGAAAACTCCCCTGCCCGGTCATCTATGACTGAAGGCTTTAACGACTGAATCAATCCTTCCCACCTCACGGACCCACAGGTCCTCTCGAATGCTTAGTTGAACATGAAAAACAATGATAACCTGAGCACTCGGTGCTACTACCGAATCAGCTGAGCAGAACAGCGCCACATGTCTGAACAGCCGCAAGATGGAATGAACCTGGCAGGACCAGCCTGCACCTAGGGTCCTAACCGGCAAGCTGCATAAATTCTCCCTCATAGGGCAAAAAAAACAGAAAACAGACATATTTAACATAGAACTAACATGTCCAAAACAACTTCCTAAGAAGTAATAAAGAGTATCAATCCGAGAAGGTTCCCGAAGAAAACAAAAACAAATAAAAGACATCCCATCGGATATAAATAAAATATAAGGCAACCCGGAGGTTAACGCCCAAAAACACACAGGCCTACCCGCAGGACCAGTCAAATGGAGCCCTTTCTAGCAAAAACTGGGAAAGATCTCAAACAAATGACAATCAGGAGATTACCTCACCCCCAAATGTCTAATGAGGTGCACCATTGGAATTAGCAGACTGAAAATCCTTGTATCTGGTAACGATTGGGTCATTCAATAACTGAAAAACCTGTCTGAGCAATAAGCGAAGTCGCGCAATCCTGTAATGAAAGGCACAACACTCAGGGACAGTTACACCCGTGGGGAACTGTAGAGGCTTTCCCCAAGGCGGAAGGCCCGGGACAATAGGGCACAAGCAAATTCTCAAAGAAAAGTCTGGACTCTGCAGACAAACAATCGCCAACATTATGTAAAAGCAAAAAAGTGCTGCAACCTCCGGGGGAACACGCCGCCCTGCATGGAGGGATCAAAAACTGGGCTACCGCATGTGTAGAAGTATGAATCGGTAGGGAACTCGCCTCTCGGAGGACAGGACCCCAAGAGGCGGATGGCTCAGCAGTCCCTTGATTCCCAGAGCTCGAGGAACACTGGATTCGTCACCGGACACAGAATCTGAAATCAAAATAGTCTTAGTATCAGAATCCTCCGTAACTGAATCTGAAACGAGCACAGCCTCAGCATTAGAATCCTCCATAACTGGATAGAGGAAATATCAATATGGACTAAAGTATAAAAACAAAAACAGTACCTGACACCCACAATGGCTGGGGCACTCACCACCTCCAAAAACGGCACCTGACACCCACAATGGCTGGGGCACTCACCATCTCCTATGACCAGTCCCCTGCGGACTAGAATATCTCCTTCGCCACACGATCTGGAATGCAGAAATGGGGAACGGAACGGAACCACGCCCGAACACAAGGTGAACTGAACAATCCAAAAAAGAGTGCCCAACCAAAAGGCTGCGTCACTTCCAAAGGCCTTAGAGTTCCAATCATGAGCCCATAAACATCACACATAAGCAGGTTGAATCACATACAAAACATGATTATAGACCCCCCTGTTCAATAACCTCCCTCAGGAGATATTAACCCTCGATTCCAAGATAATAACAGAGACTCACTGAGACCCTTATGTCATATAGTTTGACCTGCAAAGGCGTGTAACCTCTCGGGAAAACATTCACATTACAGTACATTGATAATAAAGAAAAATGAAACAATCTTACCGGAATCTACGCAGTGGAACAGGAATACAGCCTTTCAAGTGTGACGAATAGTAGCATCGCCTCCGCCATGGACTTGAGAGAAGAAAGCAGGCAGCAGAGCAAAGTTTGACAACGCCAATTGCTTGAGGAGCTGTTAATGTGAGTCGGGATGGTTTTGCAGAAAGACTCTCCCTGCATCTCCGGACTCTAACTTTCATCCAAGCCCTCACTGAGAGACTGACAGGACTACTTAAAACTCCTGTCCCATGCCGAAGTGTACTACCCTTCATAAGAGACAAAAAAACAAAAACTAAAAAATTCTGACACGTCTCTGCCAACCTCCCTGGGACGTAAGGCAAAGAATGACTGGGGGATGAGGGGAGTGGGAGGAGTATTTAAGCCTTTGGCTGGGTTGTCTTGACCTCCTCCTGGTGGCCAGGTTCATATTTCCCCAAAGTAATGAATGCAGCTGTGGACTCTTTCCATTTAAAAAGAAAAGTATGCAAAGAAGACCAAGTAGCTGCCTTGCAAATTTGATCAACTTAAGCCTCATTTTTAAAAGTTCAAGAAGTGGTAACTGACCTAAGAGAATGAGCAGCTGCAGTAAAGGCTGACCTGCCCCCAAATAAGCTCTGTAAATCAAAAGTTTTAACCAAGAGGCTAAATAAATAGCTGATGCCTTCTGACCTTTCCTATGCCCAGAAAAACTAGAAGTTTATCTAAAATCCTTAGTAGCATCAACGTAATATTTTAATGCCCTAACAACATCCAGAGAATGCAAAGATCTTTCTGAAGGATTCTTAGTATTAGGACACAAAGAAGGAACAACAATCTCTCAACCAAGTTATCTGAAGAAACAACCTTAGGCAAAAAAAATGAAATGATGTCTCCGTAAAACAGCCTTATCTGGAAGAAAAATGAAACAGAGGCTCACATGAAAGAACAGACAATTCAGAAAATCTTATAGCAGAGGATATAGCCAAAATAAATAACACTTTCCAAGAAAGTAGTTTAATGTCAAATGTATGCATAGGTTCAAAAGGAGGACCCTGCAAAACCCTTAACACTAGGTTAAGATACCATGGAGGATAAAAAGGCTTAACAGGTTTAAAACAATGAACATCCGGAAGATTAACAATATTTCTGTGGAACTAAACTGAAAGAGCTGAAATCTGCCTTTTCAGAGAACTGGAAGATTGACCTTTATCTAGACCATCCTGCAAAAACAGTAGAATCCTAGGAATGCTAAAAGAATGCCAGAAAAAAAAAAATATACACCAGGAAATGAAATCCCCATGTCTCAGAACTAAGCATTTAATTTCCATGCCATCAAGTTTAGAGACTTGCAACTGGACATTTGAACCAGATCCGCATGCCAAATCCTGTGAGGCCATGCTGGGGAAATCAGGATTACAAATGATTTCTCTAGTCTTAACTTTGAAATCACTCATGGAAGAACCACCAGAGGAGGGAACAGATAAGCAGGCTGAAATGACCAAGGAACTACTAGAGCGTCCACTGCCCCTGCATGAGGATTCCTGGACTTCGCAAAGTATCACACAAGAGGCCATCAGATCTATTTCTGAGAGATCCCAAAGATCCATTATCTGATTTAACACACCCTGGTGAAGAGACCATTCCCTGGATGTAGAGACTGATGACTGAGAAAGTCTGCCTCCAAAATGTTAACTTCTAGGATGTGAATTGCAGAAACTAGACAATAATTGGCTTCTGCCCAAGAGAGAATCCAAGACATCCCCATCATAGCCAAGGAACTGTGAGTTCCCCCTCATGGTTCACATAAGCTACTGCTGTCTGGACAAGATGATGACACCCTTTTAAACAGAGGCCAAGCCTGAAGGGCCCTGAAAATTGCAGTGTTACAGGACATTGATTGGCAAACTCGCCTCTTGAGGATCCTGTCAAGGTATATGTAAGGTTAATAAATATATATTTTAATCATATATTTCAAGTTTAATAAATATATATCTTTAATCAGATATTTTGCTGGTCAGTAGAAAATGACTCATTTCATTCAGAAGGGCTGACTTCAATCATGTTTAGTTTTTCCCCACTCAAGATTGCAAAAGTTAAAAGGGCATACAAGTGAGAACAATAGAGCATTTGGTTTAATTAAAATGTAATAACAATTTCAGAAACCATATGTGTGACTGCCTGGAATTGTGAGATAAAGTCTCCTACGCTTTTACAACGCTGCCTGTTAATCTAGTCCAAAGTGACATGTTTTGTGAGAATTTCAACATTACTCTCAGGTACAAAAAGACCCCATGTGGTGAGTAAAAGACGGTGTGTCTGGAATTTCCCTTTTTGAAGCTTGATGAGATGGAAATTAGATTGCTGGAATCTCAAAGACACATGTTAAGATGTGACTTTGAAATTTACTGAACATACAGCAAATAATCATCCCTGAATGCATGCCCCAGAATGTATTAAATATAGAAATTTGGGAAATTGTCTAATTCTCTATTACTACATGGGTATTTTCTAAGCTTGGGAGGTAACTATTTAGTCAGTCTAAAATGTTTAATAACCTCTGCATTGCTTGTATTTTTCAGGCATATAATTTCAGATCTGCATGGGATATTTATATAGGAAATAAATTCAAAATTAGTATAGATTAAATAACCATTTTAATAATACCATATTTGAATTACATGTATATATAACATGCTTTCCTGTTTTTCCAGACGAAGCCAAAAAGGTGACACACACAGGACGATACATGGGATGAAATAAGTCATATCATATGAATGTGCAATAAATGTTTATAAAGTTTTAAATACATCTCTTAAAATATAGTGAGATGAATATATGGAAGTTACTTTGATGTGATATGACTATGAAATATTGACATCTGATATTGAAATATAAACTGTTAGGCTAAATGAAATATAAATGATTTAATATAAATAATGTTAGACACATGTTTCATATCAAAATGACCAGAGAGGTAATGTGATCATACCCATCTGTGATTGATATCGTGGACTTATTAATGTGAGGGAATTATGGCAGTTATTACATAGTTTAAAGAAATATTTCACTGTCCAAAAACGTTAGTTAAATAAATTTGTATGTATTGTCATGCTGCATGTATTGCTGTGTTGTGCGGTCTGCTGCCACCTAGTGTTATGATGCGAAATTGCAGCCATGAGATGATTGGTTGTTGCAAGGATGCATTTCCTTGACAACATACTTTACCAAATAAACCAATCCATGTTCAGTTGCAAAGAACCAATCCGAGACAAGGCTTCCATGGGCGTTTCCAATACTCACCAACGACTGATAATGATCAAGAAAGGGGAGGGGTGAAATCAGATGATTTAACCCCAAGCATAGAGACTGATAGAGGCTGCTGGCTAATCCTGAAGAAATAACTACTGTGGTTATTATTAAAGCACACAACTACTGTTGGACTTCATATGCAATATCCCCAATTTTGAATTTCTGAGGTGAAATTGGATCTGTTGAGAAACATTGGAAACTGGATATCGACTGGTTTATTTGGTAAAGTATACAAGGTTATTGGTAAGATAAGTTATATGCATAGTCACTTATATGGTAGTTATATGGTAATCCCTTCAAAGAACACATTATTCATTATGGTCGCTATATTGACGACCTTGTGTTCATATTCAAGGGAGATGACTCAATGGTGTAGGATTTCTTTGCATATCTCTCTGACAACCAGCAGAATCTTCGTTTCACTATGAATATTAGTAGAACAGAAATGCCTTTTCTTGATGTCCTTATGAAACCGAATGCAAGTGAATGCTGCATAGAAGAAGAACTGTATAGTAAGGAAAGTGCAGGCAACACTTTACTGATGGCTAAATCTAGCAATCCGAGACATGTTATTAAGGCCATTCCAAAGGGCCAGTACATGAGGACTAAAAGAAACTGTAGTACAGAAAGGGCGTATGAAGTGCATTCAGAGAGAACCACAGAACGGTTCTTGGAAAGGGGTTATAAAGTTTGTGACCTACAAGAGGCTAAGGCAAAGGTAGATGCAATGACAAGACAGGACATGATTGTACACAAAACTCAAAGAAAGACAAATTAACAACAGAAGCCAGTATTCATTACGGCCTATAGCAAGGAATACAATAATATTTGCCAAATAATTAAAAAATCCCTCCCTATCCTTAGGGTAGATGACACCATGGATAAAATAGTGGAAGGAGGCTGTAAATTTGTAATACGAAAATCCAGAACACTGGCCAATATTCTTTCTCCATCTATGCTACCTACAGTTGCTAGGGATAACTGGTTAACTCCCAAAAACGGTTTCTTCCATTGTGGCAGTAGAAGATGCATGTCATGCACTCATGCCACACTGGGGGATACGTTTAAATCCACAGACGATGGGAAGTCATTTAAGTTAAAAGAATATATCAATTGCAACACTTCATACGTGATATAATTACTCATGTGTAAACAATGTAATATTAAATACGTTGGTCAGACGACCAGACCCCTCAAGACAAGGTTCTTGGAGCACCTAAGGTCCATTAGTGATGAGGACTCAGATACCCCAGTTGCCCTACATTTTAAAAATGAACACAATGGTAACAGCAAGTTACTATGTTTTCAGGGTATTCAGCATGTCAAAAGACCTAGAAGGGGAGGTAATAGATTAAAACTTTTGAGTCAAAGGGAGGTATATTGGATCTTTCAATTGAATACGAGGGTCCCTAGAGGATTGAATTCAGACTGGGACATTAAACTTTTTGTAGATTAAATTTATGTTAAATTTGGAGAATACGTAATCAAAGATTATATTTAGAACCTATACCATATACATTTCTGTAAAGAAATCTGGCATTACAAATTAGGAGATTCCATTATTGAAACCTAAGTTTCACTTTATTCATTAGAAGTTATAAGTTAATTGTGTAATGGTTCTTCATTTGGGACATGATTTTTTCAATCACACAGTATACTTAAAATTTATGAATTGAATTGGATATATGGTAAATATTAGTAATCTTAAGAGTGTATAGTCTATTAAGTATAATTGGTTATCTCTGACCTATAATGAGAAGTTTTTTGGTATAATGTGAACATAGGAATAGTCACTAATTTTGCAAGAATATGCTGTATCATTTAATTTAACTTTTCTGTACTTAAATAAGCTCATTTGCGGTGTATATTTACATATAGTTTATCACAAAGAAATTTAACTGATTGCCCTCCTCTTTCTTGATTACCTGGCTTACCTTTTTCACCTGTAATAGGGGAGTGGTTATTGCCTTTATTAAGGGTGAGTTTGAGGGTAATGTTAGAGGTCACTGAGGAAGTTACAGCTACGAAACGCGTTTGACCTACCATACTATGTTGGTGTGTATGCCTTTTAATGCTGTCATAATAAAGGAGCTTTTATCTAGCTAATAGTGGCGGTTCATTATTTTGGCACTCTACCCAGACCTACCTTACAGTGTGCAAGGATTTTGCTGCATTCTACTCCATGAAGACCAAAAGAACTGCATTATATTGGTCAGTATGTATTAACAAATCTAAACATGAGCCACATAAACGAGCTGAAGAGGGCACTTCAGCTTTTTTACAATAAGAACACCTAATAATGGTAGAAAAACATTCAGGAGACTCAGTTTCTTGGGTAGATTTAAGGACAGAATCCTGCTGCATTACAGCATATGGCAAAGCATGCAATAAACACTATAAAACCCCTTGAGGAATGGAATCAATTCACCCCCACCTAAGTAGCTTGACAGGAACAAACCGAGCTGAAAAGGACAAAAAAAAAGGAGAATAACATTATTTCAGAACATGCACCAAACAACTTAAAGTTTAAAGAGATTGAGTGTGCCAAAAAACTAGATGCATGCATAACTGTACAAACGTGCGCTAACCCAATGTGCTTACAAAAACACTCAAGGAAAACTAAAGGGGCATGCACTAACCCAAAAAATAAGAGCGCCAAAAAACAATGCTACTCGTAAAAGCAAGGTAATATTGAAATATCTATTCCAGGGCCATATATAAAAACATATATAAACGTTTTAAAAATAAAAAAGTGCCCATAAGATAGCTAAATGAGTGTATATATGTTTCTTTAAAAAATAAAAAGATACTTACAAATAGACACTCATCCACTAGCAAACAAGTGGAAGACAGACAAACAATGTAAGGCAGCCATCTCAGAAACTTTGCGTGCTGAAGCAATAGTCAGTAGAAAAAGAACCTTCCCAGACAGAAAATTTTAATGTCAACACCATACATAAGCCCAAATGGAGCCTTCTGAAAAAACTTCAAACAAGATGTAAACTCCAAAGAGGAGCACTAGATCTAAACACAGGCCTGATCTAGTCAAAGCCTGAACCAAAGACTGGACATCAGGAAGCTAGCCCGAAAACTGTCCCCTAAGGGAGCTAACAGATAAGGCCGAAGTGGGTCTCAGCCCACCATCAAACACGAGACCCCTCTCTCCTTCCCCAAAAGATCTACAAAATAAGATATCCCCACTGAGAGGTCCCAACTGGTATGAACCCAGAAGACCAAATCCTCCAAACAGAATGCATGCTGAGGAACAAAAGGAATTGGAAGGAAACTCCCAACCCCTGGACCTACCTAGGACACTCTCTCCCCACAGACAAGGAAGCGACAAAGTCCAAACCACCCCGGAGGAGCTTAAGAGAGAAAAAAAAAATCAGAACAGGGAGATCTGAACGGAACACTGGGATTGATTTCCCCATCCCGAATTCCATGTAAGTCTGTAAAGACAGATACAACAACTCCATGCTGAAGTCTCGGCCTCGGCTGTGTATATCACTCTAGGCCCCCGCGTCAATGAAGACAAGGGGGACTGGAGGGCATAACCCGAAGGGTAAATTTCACAAGATCTCAGGAAAAATTCCTTTCCAAAAGACAAAACAGCATCCAAGATCCACCCTGGTGACTACACCAACAACTTCGGTCTAGATACAACTCTGAGGATCGAAAAGACACGAGGAAAACCCAAAAGGTCTATTAGCAGGCGAAGGAAAGAAACCCATAAAAGCCAAGACCTGGGAACTACTGTAAAATCTGTAAGCAGGATACTGCAACCTTAACCCCCAGATCCGAAGAAGGAAACCTAGGATCAGAATGAGGATTACTGTAAGAAACGGTTCCTAAGAACCAGATTAGCTTAAAAAGGATGAACCAGGAAAGACATCCTCCTTCCTAACAAAATGAAGGGAGAACCATACATTCTCCAACAAAAAGAAGAACTAATAAGCTCTGCTTAAAAATCATAGAACCCAATTAGGATGGGAAGACCATCCCCCAATTAGGGCATGCACCAACAATCGAGGAAAATATTCCCACAGTGCGATAGATACCGGGACCATGACTCCAAAGGTCACTTGAAAAACTTCTCTTTCTCTGAGAACACAATTGCCCAGAAGAAGCCTAGTTCCGGCCTGTAGGACTAGATCCATATTATCCAGTATCAAGTACCCACCTCTGATAATACCTAAACAGGTCCAGCCTGTTAACTAGGATAGATGGGCCTGCTGTACCTGGACCGGAAATCTAGAAAAAACTCCTCTTGTATAGAAAGAAGGAGCAAACCCAACTAGTATCCACAACAGGTCCTGCCTGTCATCTAGGATAAAATGTATCTGCCAGAACAATCAAGGCAAAAACAAAACTTCTTAAGTTCCAGCAAGGCTAGAACAACTGAATAATCAAAATAAAGAAATTAAGCTCAGAGGCTTAAAATTTTTCTCGAAATCATCGGGGGGACTATCACCCTGAACAGAAATTTATAAGCTTCCACCGGAAGTCTCCAACAATCTCGACCATCAAAGTCGATAGAATCCCATGTAACGAAACGTCTTTCTAAGAAGAGTTTCTATAACAACCCAGAGCTCTAAAAAAACTAAAAACTATCCGGACGAAAGTAAAAGAAAACAGGCAAAAGCCCTAAAAAAAGGAGTGTGCAAACAAAAACAGGTCCTGCCTGTCATACGACATGATCCCCCATAGAGCTCGGAACTGGGATTCTAAATAACATAGAACAAAAAGTAAAACAAGATCCCATCCTCCCCTCATCTAGTTAAGATTGTTACCAGATTTAGAGGACTGAGATTTAACTGACGGATCAGTACTGGGAACCTCTAACATCGCCAAAACCTCTCTCAGGAGTAAAAACAGGCGTGCCAATCTAAATCTAAATGCTAAGCCCTCCCCAGTTGGAGGACCCAAGTCAGCAGACTCCGACCCTGGAGGTTCTCCCTCTAAGGGAACCGCATCCCTAGAGGACTGATCAGACACAATCGTTATTTTACATGAACGTCCAGGGGCAGGAGAGCCTGAATTACCCCTTTGCTTATGCGTAGCAGGAATAGGTAACATCACTAAAGCCACAGATATGGCCATGCCGAACTGCGCAGTAACCTCTGGGGGAAACAAACCCCTTACAGGTGAAGGAGGATCGGAACTCTGGAAAACTGAATATATGTAGGAACAGAATCTAGGGAATACACCTCACTGGACGAAGAATCCTCAGAGGCGGATGGCTCAGTGGTCTCTAACATCTCAACATTGGTTGTTGGGAACACCCTATTGCGGCATACGGAACATAATTGAAAGGGCTGGATTACCCGGGCCTCCTTACAATACACACAGGTATCAAATTCTGTATCGGAGGGATCCCCCTCTAAAATAAAAGAATCCTCCATAACTCATCTATATCAAATTATAGAAAAGGAAAAACAACTTGCACCTTATACCCGCAATGGCTGGGGCACTCACCACCTCCTATGACCCAGACAGATAGAGAAGATGCTCCTCTTCACAGACACCCGGTCAAAAATTGGAAGCTGGGAAAAAAACGTGACCACTACCGGTCACATGGTGCTCATGCAGGACCTGGCCTTGCTAAGGAAAAAGCGCTTCCAAACGTTCTTAAACATAAGCAGTCTAAATCACATAACAAATATGATTAAAAATCCCCACTGTTCAATAATCCCCCTCAGGAGATATTAACCCATGAATCCATAAAGATAAAGGAGTCCCACAGTGTAACCCTGTCTTCTATCGTTATACATGTGTGTAAAATAATGAAACGATCTATGCCGTGGAACATTGATGCGGTCCTTCAAGTTTGACAGATTGTAGCAGCGCTTCCGACATGGACTTGAGTGAAGAAAACTCATCAACGCTGATTGCTTAAGGAGCTGTTAATAGGAGTCTGGATGGATTCACAGAAAGACTCTCCCTGCATCTCCAGACTCTAACTTTCATCAATGCTCTCACTGAGAGGCTGACAAGACTACTTAAAACTCCAGTCTGAAGGGCAGATACCCTTCCTAAGGAACTACCCTGAAATCTTCTGACACTTCTCTGCCAAACTCCTGTGACGAAAGGCAAAGAATAACTGGGGGATGACGAAAGTGGGGGAGGTATTTAAGCCTTTGGCTGGGGTGTCTTTGCCTCCTCCTGGTGGCCAGGTTCTGTGTGTCGCACAAGTAAGGAATAAAGCCGTGGACTCTCCTCATATTAAGAAGGAAATATAGTGAGGTTTTAACTTAAACAAAAATAAATAAAGGTTGTGTTAATACATAGATGGAGAGTAAACGTCTTTCTACATGACACATGTCACAATCCATAAGGAAGAGGAGTCCTTCCAAGTATATACCTCTGTACATTTAATTAACATTTTCCTTTTAAAACAGATTTTATAGCAAATTGACTAATTGAAATGGTTGAAGCAGTGATGTTTTCCAGGTCAGGGGTTGAAGAGAAAATATCTGCAGCAGCAGCATAAGGAGAAGCCATCAGATTCTATATTTGCAGATGAAGTCTGATATTACGTTTAATGAGAGAAAGCGATATTACTATTAAAATGGATATATACAGTATATAGATATTTAAGAGAGAGATCAATAAAATAAGAATTCTTAAAGTACATTGAATTTACGCTATAAAATTGGAATGGTATTAAGCATGAAAACTCATATACAGTAAAACTAGACGCAACTTGATGTACAAAGTGTCCTTAAACCCTTAAGCCATATGGCCATAGGTACTACTACTTATCGTACCCAGTTGACATAGTACCTATGTCCAATCTTCTGCCTCATGCTGTGGTCCTGGCTGACAGCTTAGACACCATATGACACAAGATCGCAAATAAAGACAGCTTCACTGAATGTATCGGGTGCCGTGGGTGCCGTGGGTGGTGTGGGAGGGACAGAGGGAGGCGAGTGGAGGCTGCAGAACATTTTTTACTAGAAGGGATGGGGGGATACATTACACTACAGCAAGGGGAAGTGAGAGAGGCCCTATAGAATGATTGCTTGGACGGGGAGGTGGGGAGGGTGAAGGGGGCCGCTACTCTACAGCAAAATGTTTGTATTCATAAATAAATTTAAATAAACATGTATTACCTGGGTACTGGCAGACAGCTGCCAATATGTAATAGTAAAGACCAGGTGGAGGGATAACGAGCTGTTTGTGAGGATCTGGGAGGAAGGATCCTTAAAAAAACTAAAAAAAACAACTAAATATTTACAATGTCAGACCATCTGGGAAGAGAGCTGTTTGGAGGGGATCAGGGGGTGGGAGGTGTCAGACGGAAGAGTAATCTAAACATAATAGTTAAAATACACCTTACAAACTACCTGATTAACACCTTCACTGCCAAGAATTTCAGAAGTGTGGTGCGCAGCTCCAATTAGTGGCCTTCTAATTTTAGAAAACAATGGCAAAGCCATTTATGGCTGTTTCTCAACAAAGGGGACCCAAGAAAAGCTTTTACTACCATTTGTTTTATGATTGCAGTAATTGTGTGTAAATAATATCAGTGAGACACCCCTTGGGTTGTCTACTATATATAAAACAAAAATAAAAATGAGGCTCTATTTCTGTTAAAATAGAGTGATAGCAACAATGCTAAAATTCTCTGGTACTTTGAGCAAGACTTTCTTATTTACTTCTATTGTCTAATTTGCTTCATTATCTTACTATCCTTTCTTAAAAAGCATTCCTAGGTAGGTTCTGGAGCAGCAATGCACTACTAGTAGCGAGCTATTGATTGGTGGCTACACATATATGCCTATTGGCTCACTAAATGTGCTCAGCTAGCTCCCAGTAGTGCATTGCTGCTTCTTCAACAAAAGATACCAAGAGAATGAAGCAAATCTGATAAAATAAGAAAATTGGAAAGCTGTTTAAAATTGTATTCTCTATCTGAATCATGAAAGAAAAATGTAACGTTTCATTCCCCATTAAAGTACATAAAAAAAAATAAAGTAAATACGTAACTATATATATATATATTAATCAATAAAGACTTTGTTCTTCACTACAAGACCCTGTGAGTGACTCCCTTACTTTGCTGATTTGTATTACACTTGGAGTGCACCACGGGCCGGTTTTAGGCTTTTACAATTTACCAGGAGTGCTTCTACCATCTCCTTTGCTATATATATATATATATATATATATATATATAAAAACAGTCTCAAGGATACCAAACCTGGCCAAGGCTATAAGAACAGGATCAACAAGAGGTTGAAAAAGTATGCATTTCTTTAGCACTTCATTCTCCCCTTGAGAGTTTATACTTAGAACACCTTTAATAGGATGAAGTTGGTGATTTGGATTAAAATTTAACCTTTATTAGTTTTATTAAAAAACAGAACACACAACATAAAGAGTTAAAAAACACAAAAAGTAGGGGCCCATAGAACGAGTTTATCAAGTTACTCAGTGCAGTTAACAATATTATTGAATTCAATAAGTGTGAGAATCTGGTCACTTGGCTGTGTACTAGGTAAGGAGATGGAATGTATTAAAATCTCCTAAGAGAAGACAAATGGATATAATATGAGTAAGTTTTGCTGAGTATAAAACTAACTCAGCAATGGGTTAAGTACTGAGGTGTTTATCAGATAGGTTTTCTTAAGTCTATTATATTTGTTCAACTTAAGGAAATAGTGCTCAAATAGATGAGCAATTATTTATAAAAATAAATGTAGGTGAAGTAACCGATTTTTATATTTTTTGGATATCTTTTGTCATTGGCTCATGTGCTTGTATTGCCTTGTGCCTACAATCAGTACTTGGATTTCAATTATTGTCTGTTAATACAAGATAGTATACCCATACTGGTTCTCAATCTGTTGGTTGACTTAATTAGCAGTCTGATGTCTCTTGTCATTGGCTCATGTGCTTAGATTGCCTTGTGTCTGCAATCTGTACTTCAATTTTTAAATTGTTGTCTGATAATACAGGATAGTTGGCACATACTAGCTAAACCGATTAGTTAGCTATTTTAGCAGTCTATCACTCTCAGAGAGTGCTGTAACTAAATATCTGTATGGTATGTACTAGGTTTATTATGCTTAGTTACGATTATAACACCTTGTATAGGGGAATGCTGACCAAATTGTTACAAATGTATAGTATATTGTAACTAATATGGTTATATAAATATAAAGTATCACTATTCAAAGTTCAATGTGAATATTTTTACTCGGGCTGATTGTAATTGCAGCCTGAATGTCCCCTAAAGGTGTTAGCCTTAATTTTGTATGTCTGTAGTAACCGATGCATGTAATGCCAAGTAATTTCTATGTTACTCAGGTAGCGGCTAGTATCAGTTGATCGCTAAATTAGATTGTCATCTGCATAATAGGTTAAACCTAGAATACTAAAAGAGTATTAAATTATATTAAAGATATACTTTCTCTGGAAAGTGCTCTCAAGTACTGGTTTTGAGATGAAATAGATCCTGTGGTTTGTTGATGCCTCACTTTAAAATTAAAGCGGAGGTTTTTTAGGCACTAGACACACACTTCCATCATTCAGATTCACATCTCCATTTAAGTTAAATTCTAAAAAAAGTTTTTTCAAGCATAACACTGATTCACACTAGGTAAAGTTAAATAAAACGTAGGTTTGGCAAATTTTGTCAATCTCTCAGAGTATAGATGCCTCGTTCTAATATATAGTACATTTTAAGCAGCAATATTGCTAATGTTAGGCGGCCCAAACTAGATGCAAAATTAAAAGATATTGGGGGTTGAAAGAGGTTCAACACCCTCCCCTGACATGTTTCGCCGACCTAATAGCGGCTTTTTCAAAGGTGAGCGCGCGCTCGCGCCGTCGGGTGTTTTATCACCTAAGCTCCACCCTAGTTTGCAATCGGGAGCCAATCCGGGCCATCCTTACTCGAGGAGGCAGGGCAATCAGAATTGAACAATGTTATTGTGGACAGGATAGGTTGATGGAAATATGGGTAGGATTTGAGGATAGGAGAACGGATAACTGTATATTGTGAATGAACTCTGTATATGTCTTTATTTTTAAAGTGATGGTCAAGTATGACTAACTACATCTTGCGATCCTAATGTAACTAGCAAAATAATGTGACTTTCATTCATCATTTCGCCATATTCATTCTAGTTTGTGCGCTATCTTATATTATTTTCCTACCTTACTAATATCCATCCTCCTCCCGTCGATTGTCCGCCATTGTTTTTTCTGCCGTCACGTGTTTTTATTATCCAATTACAGTACAAGCCACTCGGGGAATCAGCTCTAAGTAAAAACACCCTTATTCAATTCTGCGCATGCCCTAGCTCCGTAATCGCATCCTAATCTCTGTCTCACCGCGGTTACGGAGCTAGGGCATGCGCAGAATTGAGTAAGGGTGTTTTTACTTAGAGCTGATTCCCCGAGTGGCCTGTACTGTAATTGGATAATAAAAACACGTGACGGCAGAAAAAACAATGGCGGACAATCGACGGGAGGAGGATGGATATTAGTAAGGTAGGAAAATAATATAAGATAGCGCACAAACTAGAATGAATATGGCGAAATGATGAATGAAAGTCACATTATTTTGCTAGTTACATTAGGATCGCAAGATGTAGTTAGTCATACTTGACCATCACTTTAATCTTGCCGATTGGGTGCGATATTCAATAGGTACATAATGATGGTATGATAAAGATAAATGAAATGAAATAACAGTTCAATATTAATGTCTATAGTAGTATCATATTTATTGTATATTAGTTCATATTCGAAGTTTGGATATTATCAATTTATAATTGATATTATATCCAAACTTATAAAAACGATCATGTTGTGTAAAAAAAATATATATTTAAACAGAAACTTATATATTATTAGTTTCTATCTAGATCTTGTAATATTTATATTAAAAGTAAAATGGATTCTTTATATTCCCTATATAGTGTGGTATGAGGTTATCAGAGTGGAAGGGTTTGGGTGAAGTGTAGAGAAGAAGTATTTAAACAGAAACTAATATACTATTGGTTTCTATCTGGATCTTATGATATTTATATTCAAAATGAAATAGATTCATTATATTCCTTAAATAGTGTGGTATGAGGTTATGAGAGTGAAAGGGTGGAAACATTGTGATATGGCCAGAAGAAATGTATGTAAAAGAAGCTATCACCCAACTTCAAAACCGAGATTGCTACAAGGAATTATGGGGAAATCCCATGATACAATTTCACCAACAATATAATACATTGATTGAGATGGCTAAGAAAAGTGGCACTATCACCAACAAAGAAAGAAAATTCCTGACCATTCCGCACCCTAAAATAGCTACATTCTATCTTATCCCCAAGATCCACAAAAATCAGAAACAACCGCCAGATCGCCCTATTATCTCTGGTAATGCAAATCTTACAGAAAATGCAAGCATTTACATTGATCTCAGATTGAGACAATTTCTGACGCAACTCCCATCCTATGTCCGTGACACGATGGAAGTATTACAACAACTGGAAGGCATTAACATCTCCAAAAATGCTTGGTTAGTGACTGCGGATGTGGAATCGCTTTACACCAGCATTAATCATATACAAGGACTCAATGCAGTTAGACACTTTCTGAATATGGACAGTTCTGAAAGGGATGAACATAATCAATTCATCATGGATTTATTACAGTTTGTCCTTACCAAAAATTTATTTTTGTTCAACAACAAATTCTAATATCCCTCTATGGATAAGATATATTGATGATGTCATGTTTATATGGGAAGGCACTCAAAATGACTTGGAAATGTTTCTATCAAGTCTGAATCAAAACAATTTGATCAGATCAAATCAGGCTAACCTATGAAAAGAGCCAAACTGAAATTTCCTTTCTTGACTTACGAATCCATAAAGAAAATAATGGATGTCTAAGCACGGATCTCTTTAGGAAGAAAACTGCCACCAACAATGTTCTGTATGCTACAAGTGCTCATGCACCAAATACCACCAAGTCCTTACCAGTAGGCGAATTTCTTAGAATGAGACGGAATTGCTCTGATGAGGCAACTTTTAAAACTAGAGCATCAGAACTTGAAAAGAGACTATTGGCCAGAGGATACAGCAGAAGATCGATTCAGAAAGCCAAAAGCAGGAATTATCATACTCCCAGAGCTGATCTATTAAAAATCAAAACTAAGAAAACTGACCAAAAAACTCGTCTGATCTTGACATACAATGATCAGTGTAATCAGATTGCAGATATAATCCGTAAAAACTGGCATCTACTACAACTAGATGGAAATCTAGCCAAATTTATTGGGACAAACCTGACATTGGATACAGACGTTCATGTAATCTTCAAGAATTACTTACTCCAAGTCATTACACCAAGAAAAATCCCCAGCGGAGACCAACTGAAAAGGGATCATTCGCCTGTGGTAGTTGTTCCACATGCAGTCATATGATTAATAAGAAAAAGAATATCATTGACATATTCGGCAACCAACATCTCATAAAAATGTACATCAGTTGCAACTCCATGGGAGTTATTTATGCTCTACAATGTACCTGTCCGCAGACCTATATAGGGATGACGACGAGAAAACTACATACACGAGTCATGGAACATCTCCGCAATATCAGGAATGCATCCAAAGATTTCTCCAAAGACAAAAAAATTACTTCTGTAGCGTCACATTTTATGAAACACCACCAATCCAAGACCTCAGAATTGCAATGTTATGGCATACACAAGATTTCATTGGGACTGAGAGGGGGTGATTTGGAGAATTCACTCCTCAAAATGGAAACCAAATGGATCTATCTGATGGACTGTGTATATCCCAAAGGAATGAACAAATTATATAATTATTCTATGTTTATTTAAATCAATCATCAAAACCACTGCTTAATGACTATACTTACAGAATCCAGCCTGGTCATACAGGGGTGGTGTTCTAGTAGAGAAATTAAATCTCTTTATATACAAAACAGAACAATTTTTTCAACCAAAGTCATCACAACCAATTCAATTAATATTTTTTTCTACATGATTTTATTATATAAAGATATTTATATCCTTATATTCAGTTTCTCCAATCCTATATTCCCCCTTTTCCCTTTCCCCCACCCCCATCCTCTTATCATATTTTCGTTTTTCTCACACTATAAATAATCACTTGATAGTTAGTGTCCGCCAACATAGGACACATAGAATAATATATAAATGAATTCTACTCCACATACACATGGTTATTATTATAATAATATAACAAAAATCGACTTGCAATTATGAGATGCAATCACATCCTGAAAACTTTCTTTGTTCTTTTTTGATAACACCCTTTAATTAAAATCATTTACATTATTAATTAATATTCATTAATAATATTTTTTATTATTTTTTATTCAATTTTCAGCTTTTATGTATTTTTTATAATTTAATTAGTATATAATTTTTCTTCTTTCCTCAATTCAGTTTATTATACTTATCACTATCACAATCATCCTCATATAATTAGAATATATCCTTGCACTTCTAACTTTATATTAAGCTTTTTCCCCCCAAATAAACCCCCCTTTTTTCCAAGTGTAATTCACGTCTTATAATTTGTCATCATCCCAATATTAACATGTTTATTCATATCCATGTATTTCACCGTAATAGTTTATTTGATCACCCTATCCTTCAATCAGGTCTCGCGCACTAACATGTCACTGTTTTTTCCCCCTTCACTCTCTATTCTGTATCACCCAGCCAAGTTGTCACACACCAATAACCCTAGTTCAGATTACATTCACTATGCATCATCACTTCTCCCAAACCCTTTCACTCTCATAACCTCATACCACACTATTTAAGGAATATAATGAATCTATTTCATTTTGAATATAAATATCATAAGATCCAGATAGAAACCAATAGTATATTAGTTTCTGTTTAAATACTTCTTCTCTACACTTCACCCAAACCCTTCCACTCTGATAACCTCATACCACACTATATAGGGAATATAAAAAATCCATTTTACTTTTAATATAAATATTACAAGATCTAGATAGAAACTAATAATATATAAGTTTCTGTTTAAATATATATCTTTTTTACACAACATGATCGTTTTTATAAGTTTGGATATAATATCAATTATAAATTGATAATATCCAAACTTCGAATATGAACTAATATACAATAAATATGATACTACTATAGACATTAATATTGAACTGTTATTTCATTTCATTTATCTTTATCATACCATCATTATGTACCTATTGAATATCGCACCCAATCGGCAAGATTAAAAATAAAGACATATACAGAGTTCATTCACAATATACAGTTATCCGTTCTCCTATCCTCAAATCCTACCCATATTTCCATCAACCTATCCTGTCCACAATAACATTGTTCAATTCTGATTGCCGTGCCTCCTCGAGTAAGGATGGCCCGGATTGGCTCCCGATTGCAAACTAGGGTGGAGCTTAGGTGATAAAACACCCGACGGCGCGAGCGCGCGCTCACCTTTGAAAAAGCCGCTATTAGGTCGGCGAAACATGTCAGGGGAGGGTGTTGAACCTCTTTCAACCCCCAATATCTTTTAATTTTGCATCTAGTTTGGGCCGCCTAACATTAGCAATATTGCTGCTTAAAATGTACTATATATTAGAACGAGGCATCTATACTCTGAGAGATTGACAAAATTTGCTAAACCTACGTTTTATTTAACTTTACCTAGTGTGAATCAGTGTTATGCTTGAAAAAACTTTTTTTAGAATTTAACTTAAATGGAGATGTGAATCTGAATGATGGAAGTGTGTGTCTAGTGCCTAAAAAACCTCCGCTTTAATTTTAAAGTGAGGCATCAACAAACCACAGGATCTATTTCATCTCAAAACCAGTACTTGAGAGCACTTTCCAGAGAAAGTATATCTTTAATATAATTTAATACTCTTTTAGTATTCTAGGTTTAACCTATTATGCAGATGACAATCTAATTTAGCGATCAACTGATACTAGCCGCTACCTGAGTAACATAGAAATTACTTGGCATTGCATGCATTGGTTACTACAGACATACAAAATAAAGGCTAACACCCTTAGGGGACATTCAGGCTGCAATTACAATCAGCCCGAGTAAAAATATTCACATTGAACTTTGAATAGTGATACTTTATATTTATATAACCATATTAGTTACAATATACTATACATTTGTAACAATTTGGTCAGCATTCCCCTATACAAGGTGTTATAATCGTAACTAAGCATAATAAACCTAGTACATACCATACAGATATTTAGTTACAGCACTCTCTGAGAGTGATAGACTGCTAAAATAGCTAACTAATCGGTTTAGCTAGTATGTGCCAACTATCCTGTATTATCAGACAACAATTTAAAAATTGAAGTACAGATTGCAGACACAAGGCAATCTAAGCACATGAGCCAATGACAAGAGACATCAGACTGCTAATAAAGTCAACCAACAGATTGAGAACCAGTATGGGTATACTATCTTGTATTAACAGACAATAATTGAAATCCAAGTACTGATTGTAGGCACAAGGCAATACAAGCACATGAGCCAATGACAAAAGATATCCAAAAAATATAAAAATCGGTTACTTCACCTACATTTATTTTTATAAATAATTGCTCATCTATTTGAGCACTATTTCCTTAAGTGGAACAAATATAATAGACTTAAGAAAACCTATCTGATAAACACCTCAGTACTTAACCCATTGCTGAGTTAGTTTTATACTCAGCAAAACTTACTCATATTATATCCATTTGTCTTCTCTTAGGAGATTTTAATACATTCCATCTCCTTACCTAGTACACAGCCAAGTGACCAGATTATCACACTTATTGAATTCAATAATATTGTTAACTGCACTGAGTAACTTGATAAACTCGTTCTATGGGCCCCTACTTTTTGTGTTTTTTAACTCTTTATGTTGTGTGTTCTGTTTTTTAATAAAAGGTTAAATTTTAATCCAAATCACCAACTTCATCCTATTAAAGGTGTTCTAAGTATAAACTCTCAAGGGGAGAATGAAGTGCTAAAGAAATGCATACTTTTTCAACCTCTTGTTGATCCTGTTCTTCTAGTTAATTCATGCATAAGCACTCAAGCTAAGGAAATATATCCAATTTTGATAATAGCATCTTCCCCATACTAGTGTAGTGCTGTTGCACTCTTTTGTCTTCAACTGGCCAAGGCTATATGGTAAACCTGAAATAAGGCAGGCTACTCAGGATACTTTTCAATCATCCTTTGATCCATAAAGTGCTTGATACAAAGATATACCCTGTGTAATCTATAATATTAAAACCAAGTATGTGTAATCCTAACCAATCGCATAACCGCCGCACGCCCACCATCAATCACGCTGCCAGAGCCCATTGCGCTGCAGCGCATGATAGTGACGTCATCTGCCGCAGCCATAAGAATCACAGGCTGTGGGGGTGTTGTCATGGGAACGGTAAACAACCGTTTGTAAACATAATAATGCAGGCGAGATCGGAGAGCAATAGTAAGAACTATTAACAGTGAATTTACTTAACCCTACACTGTAAGAATTCAGGGATACTAATGTATATACAGAGAAATCTACAGTGTGCAATTATTGTATAGGACATAACGCAAATGAGGTCCCCTAAAACAGGGAAACAATTGTAAAAAAAAAAAGGCTATGTAAAGTGCTAAAATGAGCAGTACTGTCCAGTATAAGGCCAGATGTGTTACTGATATGGCCCTATAGCACCAATTTATACTCTAAGTATTAATGGCATACTGCCAATAATGCATACCAAAAAGCACAAACAAATTATAACATTGATGCCCAAATAATAGGTAGAAATTGTATAGTCCTAAGGAAGAGGTTCCCGTAAGTAGATCACTTGTACCTACATCCGAAATCAATCATCAAATTCAGACCCTTAGGAGCAACAGTGTCCATATCAAAAATCCATTTGGCTTCCAGCCCCAAGAGGGTCAATACTCTGTCACCCCCCCATCTCAACCAAGGAACATGATTGATGAGTATCACCCATAACATGGATATAGAGTGTCCAGCTTGTAAAAAATGTCTTGCGACTGGTTGCTCGGAATTGCCTTTGTTAATGGCCTGGCGTATAGCAGATTTATGATTCGCCAGCCTTTCTCTGAAGGTGGTCACCGTTTTACCTATATAATATAGGGAACATGGACAGATGATGGCATAAACTACGATTTCTGAAGTGCAAGCCAACCTGTGTTAAATTTTGATTTTTTTTTGTTGGTGTGTGGATGGTGAAAGCTGTTACAAGTCACCATATTATTACAGGTGACACAGTTTCCACACCTATGGCTGCGGTGGATGACGTCACTATCATGCGCGGCAGGGCAATGGACTCTGGCAGCGTGATTGATGGCGGGCATGTGCGGCGGTTATGCGATTGGTAAGGATTACACATACTTAGTTTTAACATTATAGATTACACAGGGTATATAAGGGGGCTTTGGTTGTGGGCACGGTATGTCTTTGATGGGCTCCATGTTTCATTCTCTCTATAATAGTAAAAACAACTATATAAAATTTACCCGCTGCATATATTTTTTAACGGACTTATAGCCACATTTAACCGATACTGTTGTTTTGCTACTTTGTTCAATGTATAATATACAATGGATGGATTCAAATCTTGATATCTTGATACATTAAGTATACATTATTTATATTGTGAACACTCACTGTCAGAACACAACAGTCACCAGGTATAAACAGGAATGCTTTCTGTGTAAAATGTGCATCTTAATGTTTTTTACCAAATTAATTCATCTACATTAGGACTTTAGTAAAGATTGCTAGCTCAATATCTTTCGTTGTATTTTAATGTCTATACACGAGTAATCATTTATTTTATACTGATCACATGCTGTTATAACTCTGGTCCAGACTAAATATGCAAACGAATCATTTCAATTGTATGATACACATGACGATTCCAGTTAACATGTTTTTCATTGGCTTGAGTAATGTTGCTTAGTTTTGATTGGACCAAATGTGTATTTAACAGGTGAGCAGTTAATCCCTGATGAAGTGCTGTACCAGCACGAAACATGTTGGTTTGTTTGATATAGAGCTACTGGGCTGACATGCTTAAAGGCTGTGATATTGTATTTCTATTCTGTGACTGTTCACAGTACTAATTTTACGGATATTAATAAAGAAACTTTTAAACTCTCAAACTCGGTCCATTTCCTGCTGGAATTTCTCCACCTGTGTGGAAGTACTTGGAAGGGCTCCATTTGATAAAGGTTTAGATTGGCACCGAAATGTTATCCTTGAGACTTTTTGTATTCACCTCATTTGCAGAGCACCAGGCCATTGTGTGGATGGTGTGTGCCAATTTTCTCTACATTATATATATAAACAATTAGCCGGTAGCCCAGCACTCCATCAACTTGGGTGTAATCACTGCCTGGGTGCTGTCCTCATAAGAATATGTAGTGATTATTTTTTTATTGAAGGAGGGCACTCACAGGCCTTTTGTAAAACAAGACAGTGCAATTTTATTTCCAAATGATCTGCACTCCAGGGAGGAGTCAGCTGGTGACACAGCAATAATTGCAGATCATTTTTGTCTTGAAGAAGGCCCATAATAGGGCAGAATCATCAACATTTATTTCATTGCTAAATTCATTTGGAAATAAAATTGTACTGCCTTGATTTACAAAAGTCCTGTGAGTGACCTCCTTCAATAAAAAATCACTATATATATATATATATATATATATATATATATATATATATATATATATATATATATATATATATATATATACACATATACATATGTATACACACACATACACATATTTATTATATATACATACACACATATATACATACACACACACACATATATATATATATATATATATATATATATATATATATATATATATATATATATATATATATATACACACATACATATAAATATCCCGGAAGTTGGACAGTTTGTTTCAAAATGCTACATAATTTCAGATAATTTAGTCATTTGCCATACACAGCTATGATACGAATAAACTGCTAGGCTGATAATGGTCTAGTATTATATCTACACAATCCATTTCAGCCTTTTTCAGGGTTAAATTGAAAAACAATTAAAATATTAAGCATTTTATTGGGAGTTAATTTTGCTATTTATTGCCCCTTATTGATGAGTCCTTGAAGTGAGGTTGACCACACGTAGCACTTTCGTTAGATATACAGAAGACAATGTGTATATATGAAGATTTCAGGGTGCTTAAAGGGTCAGTAAATTCAAAATTAAACTTTCAAATTTACTTTTATCATCAAATTTGCTTTGTTCAATTGGTATTCTGTGTTGAAAGCTAAACATAGATGGTTAAAGGGACATTTTCTTTCATGATTTAGATATCATTCTCTTGATATCATTTGTTGAAGGAGCAACAATGCACTACTGGTTTCTAACTGAACACATGGCTAAGCCAATGACAACTGGAATATATATACAGCCACCAATCCGCAGCTAGAACCTAGGTTATTTGCTGCTCCTGAGTTTGCCTATAAAATCTTTTCAGCAAAGGATAGCAAGAGAAGGAAGCAAATTAAATAATAAAATTAAATTGGAAAGTTGTTTAAAATGCACGCTTTTTCTGAATCATGAAAGAAAACATTTGGGTTTCATGTCCCTTTAATAGGCTGGTTTCTAAGCTTTTGAAGGCCACCTCTTAGACAGTGCTAGTTCATGTGTGCCATATAGATAACATTGTGCTCACTCCCGTGGAGTTATTTATTAGTCAGCGCTGATTGGCTGAAATGCAAGTTTGTAAAAAGCACTGATATAAGAAGGAAGTCTGCAGAGGCGTAGATACAAGATGATCAAGGTGAGAAGTAAAAGTGCATTAATATAACTGTGTTGGTTATCCAACACTGGGGAATGGATAATAAAGGGATTATCTATCTTTTTAAACAATAACAATTCTGGAGTAGACTGTCCCTTTAAACATAGCTAATCGCAAATTTAATACAAAAAAACATCATTCTAACATTTCCCTAAGAACAAATATCTAGGAAGACTATAACTGACAAAAAGAATGTTTTCACAAAGGATTATAGCTTAAATATTTTATAAACATAGATTTTTGAAAACCATCATGAACTTGTGCTCTTTATCAGATTTGTTAGAGATTTTAAAACTTTCAATTATACAACGCTCATTCGGCCCCATTCTTATCCGTCTCTCATAGCAAACAGATACCCATCTCTCTGATGTACAGTGTCGTATAATTGCCATGAGCTGGCAGAATACAGATAATAAACCCTTAGGTACCGCTAAAATTAGAAAAAAGCCTCTCACAGAAGAATATAAAATATAATATTAATATTGAAGAGGTCTTGCTATGTTACACTGTGACTATTGTGGAATTTTAAATCCTTTGTGCCTCCGGAGTCTGCCAATCAGTCATGACATAGATCTGGTGCGAGGACAGATGGATAGCCATATAAATATAAACTGCTTGAATAAAATGTAATCCTCTACATAGCAAACAAAGTCCTGAAGACTCATCCTAGACCGCACAGACCCAAGCTGCAGGCTTATCTCCTAGGTGTGACACAGACCTACCTGCCAGCCATTAAATAGGAAGTTAAATTCAGATTATAGGAAATATAGCTCCTGGAGATGGGACGCATCAGACAAACTGTGGGTAAGCAAGTGTTAATAATGGGTCTTGCAGTCTCAAGAGTAATGCTATGTGTACTGCAGACACTTAAGGCTTATCAGACAAACTCAACAGCAGATACTGTGCATCTGGCTAAATATCCATGAAAAATACAGCAACTGCCTAGTTTACATATGGTGGTTGTTACATAGCAGATGTGTATGTATGTCAGTATATATATATATATATATATATATATATATATATATATATATATATATATATATATATATATATATATATATATATACATATACATACACACACACACACACAAATAAGTATACAAATATTTATACATACACACATTAATATATATATATATATATATATATATATATATGCATATATATATATACACATATATATGTACACATATATATATATATATATATATATACACACACATATACACACACACATATATATATATATATATATATATATATATATATATATATATATATATATATATATATATATACATACACACACAGTACTGTGTAAAAGTCTTGGACCACCATTAGATTTGTTGTTTTAGCAATGGTATAATGACCATATATAATTATTGATCAGTCTTTTTATTATAATACAACCAGAAAATACAGGATATTTGTATGCAGTACTAAAAAACTGAAAACAAATCAGAAAAAAACAGCTTCTATAGGCTAAAGTGGCAATTATTTAGTGTGACCTCCCCTTACACTTGAGCAATAGCAGGAACCTGGCTCTTGTAAACCTAAATGGAATGGAACCCAAATTAATGTCATAGCTAACACCTGTAGTTTTGGTATACTATTTCATGTCAAAATGACTGCTGTGAAAAAGGTCTATAACACCAGGTTTGTGCAAGACATGCTTGAGCATTACATAAACGTAGTATGAGTTTAATTCATTGGACGCTTGCTAACAGGAACAGCTTTCAATCACATCACATCATTGCATTAGCAAGGTCACTCTCAAAGGGAAATCAGCAAACAAACTAGATACTCAAGATGTGGTATTCAAGCTGTTACAAAGACATTTGAAGAATCACGAGAGGTCAAGGACAAAAAAAAAGCACTGGAAGGCCAAGAAAACTTTTAAAATCTGATGAGGAGTTTCTTAGAGTTCCGTCTTTGAGAGACAGGATGAGTTCCAACAAGGACCTGGCTGAGCATCTGGCAGCTTCCTCAGGAGGCCAAGCTGACTCTTCTACAGTCTGAAAAAGCTTGATCAGTAATGGACTTTGTGGAAGGGTAGCAGCCAAGAAACCACTTTTTTGGAAGGGGGAACATGGTGAAAAAGCTAAGATATGCTAAAGCTCTCAAAGATTGTAATGAAGATCAGTGGTAGAGAGTATTATGGAGTGACAAATCCAAGTTTTGGTTCCAATCTTTGACAATATGTGAGGAACAAAGCTAGAGAGAGATGAAAGAATGAGTGCTTGCGGCCTTCAGTGAAACATGATGGAGAGTCTGTCCTGGTTTGGGGCCGTATTTCTGCCAGTGGTGTTGGCTATATTTTCGGAATTAATGGGATCATGAATGCTGAAAAGAAGAATATGCACAGATACTGATCTAAAAATCCAGTACAAAACCTTTTAAAAAAAACTTGCTTAGAAGCTCCCAGTTTAGCACTGTTGATGAGGTTAGGCTGGGACACCTATTGAAAGGGGCTGAGAAAGCAGGAAGAACAGACACTACTACTCCCTCCCCTGCATATGAAAAGACCCATTACATAAACAGGAACAAGCAGTAATCTTTAGACTTGAGTCTACATCTGATACTTTGGGGCTTGATTAGGAGTCTGAAAATCAGCACAATGTTATTAAAAAAATAAGCAAAAGTAAACACTGTTACAAAAACACTCCCAAATGGGCCATATAAACAGATCATCTACAAACATTTATGCAAAGAAAAATCTAGTGTTCAATGTCGCTTTAATGTAGCGTGAAAATTTTCGGGGAAACTCTCCCCTTCCTCAGACCTGTTGTTGTCCTATAGGCAATTATGAATACAGCCATTGTTGATTGAGTCGCTGGAAGTTTTCACGTGGGACCAGCAGTACCTCTGCACCTCCTGAGAGGAGCTTTAAAGGGACAGTCTGGTCAAAATTAAACTTTTGTGATTCAGATAGGGCATGCAATTCTAAACAACTTTCCAATTTACTTTTATCATCAAATTTGCTTTGTTATGTTGGTATTCTTTGTTGAAAGCGAAACCTAGGTATGCTCATAATCTGATTTATAAGCCCTTGAAGGGTGCCTCTTATCTCAGTGCATTTTGACAGTTTTTCATAGCTAGACAGTGATAGTTCATGTGTGCTCACTCCTATGGAGTTATTTAAGAGTCAGCACAGATTGGCTAAAATGCAAATCTGAATAAGAGCTAAGATAAGGGGCATAGATGCAAGGTAATCACAGAGGTAAAAAGTATATTAAAATAACTATGTTGTTTATGCAAAACTGGGGAATGGGTAATAAAGGGATTATCTATATTTTTAAACAATAAACATTCTCAAGTAAACTGTCACTTTAACTGTTTTTAACATTTTTTCTGGGGGTTAATCACATAGCATTGTAGGCAAATGCTGTGAATTAGAGCATGTCATGTTTGCACTATATGGTCCCTTTAAGCATTAAAAAGTGGTGTATAAAAATAAAAGTGCACATTTCACCTACTGCTGTCCCATGGGGGGGGGGGGGGGGAGAAAAAAAATAATCAGGAGAGGATGTTGACCTCAAAGTGTTTATGTTTACAGAAAAGAGTTGAAAAACTCCCTGAACCAAAGAATCAAAAGCCTAAAACAAATTATAGGACACTTGGGGGCGTGGCATTCGCTCTGCATAAGATCAGACTACTATAATTATTTTCATTTCAGACATATATATAGCTGCCAATTAAAGGGACAGGAAACCCCAAAATTTGATTTTGTGATTTAGATAGAACATACAATTTTAAACAACTTTCCAATTTACTTCTATTATCAAATTTGTTTCAGCCTCTTGTTATCCTTGGTTGAAGAAACATTGCACTACTGTCAGGTAGCTGAACACATCTAGTTAGCCAATCACAAGAGACAAATGTGTGCAGGCACCAATCAGCAGCTAGCTCTCACTAGTGTAGGATATGTGTGTATTCTTTTTCAACAAGAGATACCAAGAGAACGAAGCACATTTGAAAATAGAAGTGGATTTAAAAGTGTCTTAAAATTGCCCGATCTATCTGAATCATAAAAGTTTAATATGAACATTCCTATCCCTTTAAGTAATAGAGAGTTTGCTACAGGTTATATTTTTTCAGTCACCTGTCTATGTGAACCAAATAATGGCTAAACTATTTAAGACACAGAATTTACAATTTATTATTTAATATTATTTGTGTGCAAGTACATAGGTAAACTAAGAGGCAAGTGTACATTTTTAAATATGCATTAGACAATCACTGCATTGCAAAACTTATTTAAATCTGCCATTTTGTTTAAAAAATTGCATTGTTTTGCACTTCAGGGATACACATCTTAAAACTCATCTTGAATGTTGTTTTTCTTTTGTCCTTTGCTGTGACCAATTAGGGAAGATAAAAAAAAAAAGCTCCTGCACATATCAAGCAATAACTGTGCAGCAGGGAGAAGGGTCAAGGTTATGAACAACGACATAAGGCAACAGACTCTCTGTGGATGATGGGAGAGGGTGAAGCTACAACTCTGAGATTTCAATTACTGGGGAATATTTTTTATTTATTTTTTTAAATGTCAGTACCTAACATTGGCTTTGTTTATAAAAAAAAAAGGCAGATAACATAAAAATAATTGCTTTCCCAGCATGGTAGCCCATTTAAATAGGTATGTTGTTGCAAACACACACACAAAAAAGGAAATAAAAACAGCTATAGCAAATACAAAAATAAAGGAGCAATTTAAATACATTAAAGGGACATAAAACCCCAAAATTTTCTTTCATGATTTAGATAGAGAATACAATTTTAAACAACCTTTCCGTTTACTTTTATTATTTAATTTGCTTCCTTCTCTTGTTATCCTTTGCAGAAAGGTATATCAATGCAAGCTCAGGAGCAGCAGAGAACTAAGGTTCTAGCTGTTGATTGGTGGCTGCATATATATTGATTGTGATTGGCTCACCCATGTGTTCGGTTAGAAACCATTAGTGCGATGCTGCGCCTTCAACAAATGATACAAAGAGAATGAAACAGATTAGACAATAGAAGTAAATTAGAAAGTTGTTTAAAAATGTATTCTCTATCTGAATCATGAAAGAAAAATTTTGGGTTTCATGTTCCTTTAAAGGACCAGTCAACAGTAGATTTGCATAATCAACAAATGAAAGACAACAAGACAATGCAGGCAGCACTTAGTCTGAACTTCAAATGAGTAGTAGATTTTTTTTTCTGACAATTTTAAAAGTTATGTCTACTTCCACTCCCCTTGTACCATGTGACAGCCATCAGCCAATCACAAATGCATATACGTTTATTCTGTGAATTCTTGCACATGCTCAGTAGGAGCTGGTGACTCAAAAAGTGTAAATATAAAAAGACTGTGCACATTTTGTTAATGAAAGTAAATTGGAAAGTTGTTTAAAATTGCATGCTCTATCTGAATTGTGAAAGTTTAATTTTGACTTGAGTGTCCCTTTAAGGGGAAATATTTACAGTGTAATGTCACATAAGTACTTGTGTACCAGAGTTAAAAAAAAGTAGTGTGAAAAAAGCTAAAATGCCCTTCATCCACTTCAGTGAAAAAGAAAAAACCAGCACTGGATCCCTGCGTTCTTTTGTTCCTACCCTTGTCTTTATTTGCAGCTAGTAGGGCATCATGGACTTAGAGTAATGATCACCCAGCTGTGGTCACCTTGCAAACAAAACACTACACAGCAGGTTTCCGCATGTTAAATGATACAACTTCAGTCTTTTTTTCGTTCATCGTTTTATTCATTATCTTTATCT
Source organism: Bombina bombina (assembly GCF_027579735.1). Lineage (NCBI taxonomy): Eukaryota > Metazoa > Chordata > Amphibia > Anura > Bombinatoridae > Bombina > Bombina bombina. The sequence goes on along the minus strand of NC_069509.1, from coordinate 148,622,977 downwards.
CATTAGTTTTGTGCTTCTCCCCAACCTGTTATATGTCAGTCTGAGGCTGCACCCAAAGATATTATTAGGGATGGGCGAATGTGTGTAAATTCAAATTCGAATGTTAGAACGAATGTTATTGAAGAAATTCGATTTACATAATTAAATGTTAATAAGAATTAAGAATATTCTTAAAGATTCTATAATCTGTTATTTACAGTTTTTGAATGTCACTTCGATTTCGAATGTTCATAATTAGATTGAACGTCCACATTCGAAATTTCGAATGTAACACTATTCTGAAGTTCAATAGTTCATGTGGTAGGGCATTTAGTAAATAGATAAATAATAGATACAAATATATAAATTTTTATTTTTCAAATTTGAATGCTGCATAATTCTAATCTATTATAAAAATTCTAATCGAATGTTACCTTTAAAGAAAGCATTAGACATACTTTTACATTAAACAAATGTTAGAATGTTGTACAAACATTTGAAACGAACGTGTTAAAAATTGTTTCATTTTTCGAATGTTGCGAAACATTCGCCCATCCCTAGGTATTATATGCTGAACTTTATTTGTGTGATAATAAACTGCCTAGCACAATATGTATATACATAACATTTAAACTGTCATTTGATTAGCAACATCTAAATTTGTTTTGCAACCCATATTTATTCTTATTATTATTCATTTTCTTTTATTATTATTTTTTAGCAGACTGAGCAGTTGAAAACGTTACCATTATTTTACATATCAATTGTGATGTAAGAAATCTGCAAATTCCAATTTGAATTAAATTTCTAATAAACAGGGTTGTAAATAGCATTATTTTTTGCTTGCTTTTCTAAACCCTTTAGTCAAAATAAGAAGCGCTTATCGTCATATAAATTAGGGCCTTTGGATATAGTTATATAACTATATGTACATAGGGGTTCCCATGATCCTCGTCCACCACCTTTTAGGAGGCGGACTGCAATCAGCCCGATCAGATACGATATGGATGATGGATACCCCCTGCTAGCGGCCAATTGTCCGCAAATGTTCAGGGGGCGGCATTGCACAAGCATATTACCAGAAATGCCTGTGCAATGTTAAATGCCGACAGGGTATGCTATCGGCATTTAGCGATGTTGGGAGGACATGTCCGCTCGCCATTTGATAATTCGGCCCCAATTTGTTAATTGCTGACATGATACAAGCCCCTCTGGCGCTCTGAGCAGCTGCAGTATATAAAATGCTGTTGCACTGAAAATATCTAGCAATGCCTCACATGCACATAAAAACATTTAACACACACACACACACATATATATATATATATATATATATATATATATATATATATATATATATATATATATATCGCAAATATGTTCCTATTTAAAGATGTACTTCATCTATGTGCATTTCAGTTTTGACCAGAATGTCCCTTTAATTCATCAGTTGTCATAAAGATGCACTAGAACTTACTTTGAACAGTTCTTCAAATCGGCGATATAACTACAATAAACGTGCCATAGGGCTAGAGCTCTGACTGGAGAACAGTTTAAACTGTTTACTTTTGAAGTGGGCGGCCGGATTGCGGCTATTAGAATGCCACGGCTAGATTAAAAAGTACGTTAAAGTGCCTCTTCATGACAACTGATGAATTAAACGCCATCTAAATTATCACTGATTATAAAAACTGCTTCCATACAATTCAGTTGATGTTAATAAGATGTAGTATATTCTTCTGCTATGTTACATTATAGAATACAAGCTAAAAGTAACTAAGTTTATTTGCAAATCAACAACTGCATACTTATTAAATACACCCTAATGCAGAGTAGACCTCTGAACGGATTTTTTTTGCTTACTTTGTACAAATAAGACAAAAAAAGTAATTACTTCAAATATCTCCAACAACCATCTTAGCAGCAGCACGTGCTCATGGGGATATATAATATGACTCTGCTAAACTTTGAAAGAAAAAAATAAAAGTTCAGGTTTCATCTCCCTTATTCCCTTTTACTCATAAATTTAATTACCTGGCAGCACTAGCTGAAGTAAAAAGAAAAGAAAACCTTAATGATAATTTTATTCTGCTTTTGCAGTAGAACTCCAAGGCATATCTTATCTGATGTTAAGATATTTTTTTTTTAGCCAGAATGCTACTTGCAAGTGGTAGAAAGACAAACTCGAAAGATATGTACAATAATAAAGAAAATAGGGGAGAAGTCCTATCTTCATTTACAGTTCAAAAACAGAGAAGAAAAAAAAAGGATTTATAAATAAAGGTAAATCATGAAGACAGTCTGGGGGGGATGTATATGATCTTCAGGAGTAAGAGTGCATCTGAAAATTCACAGTACACACCGATAGAAAAAGGGAGGGAGGCGCAGATTATTGGTTAGCGGTATTGACATACTTTTCTTAGATAAACATGTTTTATAGAATGATCTTCTCGCTGGCTACGGATGTTTTAAAGTGAACTGTAATCCAGTATGTTTGATCACAGAGACATGTACTGTATATTATAAACAATCTGACAGCTCACAAAATATCTAGTTAACATTGCATGCAGTTCTACAGTAATCACTTTGAGATTTTCATAAAGAATGTTTATTTATGCAGAGTAAAGTGAGGACTTTCTAATTCCAAAACACTGCAGACGTCAAGGCTAACACTGCTATACATCTGTCCCTATGGCTTTAGCTGATAATTGCAAAACAATGCACTTTACACTAACATAATGATCGTGGTTACCCTTCTTGTCTACAGACTCAAGCTCTGGATTGGCTTCACCGAATATGGCAAGTGGTGAGCAGAGTTTGGCTATTGAAAAACAATTGCAGCAAACAAGATGTTAATTTGTTTAAAAATGAACAGATTTGGCTGAAGTGATTCTAGAGCAAGACGACAGAGATGTCTAATCACAAGGTGTTTAACGTCTCTAAGTCCTAGGTCTTCTTTTTAATCTGTGATGTCAACATGAAATACACATGTGAGGATGTGAACGTTGTTAAATCTATATCAACTACAAATGTCAAATTATAATTTACAGAAAGGATAAGGAAGCTCTCAAAAACATATCAAAATATTAAAAAGATATAAGTGCACAAATAAAATGCTCTTATATGTTAGAGCATTTTATTATTGCACTATTGTTTGTATATAACCGTGTTTAACCACTGCAAATGGATTAAACACACAGTTAAAGTCAACTCCAGACCAGACCAATGCACTACTGGGAGCTGTCTAAATACATCTGATGAGCCAATGACAAGAGACAAATGTAGCTCCTAGAAAGCTAGAATATGTAAATATTCCTTTCAACAAAGGTAACAAAGAGGACAACGTAAATTTGATAATAGAAGAGACGATAAAAGTGCCTTAAAATAACATGCTCTATCTGAATCATGAAAGATTAATTTTGACGTTCCTATCCATTTAACCACTGTATTGCCTTGCAGGGAAATAGGTTTCACTTCATTAAAACTGTTATATTATTGGAGAATATAGTAATTCATTTTGTTGAGGAAACATTTAGGCTGTGACAGGAGCTTTGTACGCGGGAAGCCTATTGCTAAATGTCCTGTTTTCAGAACATAAAACTCCTGAGCCAACCTCAGCATGATCTTATGGAAATTAGGTAAATAAATTGGGAAATCATGTCTAAAATAGTTTGCTGTATCTGAATTATGAATGTTTAATTTTGACTGTTCCTTTAAATGGTCCTTAAGTCAGTGGCGTCTCTAGAATATAGTTATAAGGAAGCACTTCCTGGAGGTTCACCGTTGTCGTGGATGGGACCATGATGAGCCAAACTATCTGTGGTTGGATTCAGGACAGACTGTGGGCAGGGTTAGTATAGAGCTGGTCAAAATAAGGCAGGAAAATAAGGCCAATCACAGTTGGGAGTCACTTGGAGAGGGTGATCATTGTGTTGGGGGGGCTAATGCACACCCCCCCCCCCTTGCAACACCACTGTCCTCAAGGGAAAAAACAAAACAAGACATTGGTTTAAGCAATGATTAAGATGTATGTGTCCATTCTAAAATCAAGATAAAAGGCTGAACCACAAACTGTAAGCTAACAATACAATTGTATGAGATGTATATGCACTAATGAATTTGTAGGCAGTAGAACACTATGTGTTCTCTTCTAGTGCAATGGCGACAATACAAGATACCTAGATTATATGTAGCTTTCTTATACAATGTTGCAAAACACTGTTGCCATAGAATATTAAAACACATGCACACTCCTGAGCCTACCTAGTTTTACTGTTCAATAAAATATACCAAGAGAACAAAGCAAATTTGATAATATAAGTAAATTGGAAAGTTATTTAAAATCACATGCTCTATCCAAATCATGAAAGATTAATTTTGACTTTACTGTCACTTTAAGCAATTTTGTTATAAAGGTTTAGTAATTTTATTTCTGGAAATAAATCACCGTTCCAGACTTGCCTTTGTTTATATTTTAAGCATTTACTGTAAAGCACCAGTATAAGCAGAGTTTAATTACCCACAACAACCCTGTCTTCTGGAATATGGAATGTTGACACTGACAAGATATAACCCAGGTTTCTCACTCAGCAGACACACATCTCAGATGAGAAGACTGGTGCTACAGAAACACAAGGTTGTTTATGAACAGCAGATTATTAGATCTAGTACAGTTGCTTTACAAATCATTACATTTGGTTGCTGAAACTAATAGCTCCTAAAAATAGATCTGTATTTTCCAAATGCCCTTTTACATTCCATCATCGACTGTCAAAGAGAATGAGCCAACCTAAAATGTGTCTCGGTAGCATCATTAGACATTCTTTATCTCCACAAGAGAGCTGTAGTGCTGAAGACCGTTCAGATTAGGTTTTAACTATGACAAATCTGACAAGAAACAGAAGAAAATAGATTTTTTATATCCAGAGGTGTAAAACCTTTCTGTAACCACTGGCTTATTGCAGTTTTCACTGTATAAACCCATGTCTGTTTCTTTTACAACACTATATGCATAATTGTCAAAAGGCAGACTACGTCTAAATCTGACCCAATGGTCTCTGAACACGTTGGTCATGATACTGTTTATAAAATTCCAAAATTATCTAAGTTCTTAAAGGGATACTAATCCCAAAGTTGTTCTTTCATGATTTGGATATAGTAGCAATTTTAAGCAACTTTTTAATTTACTCCTAGTATCACATTTTCTTTATTGTCTTGATATCTTTATTTGAAAAGCAGGAATCTAAAGCTTAGGAGCCGGTCCATTTTAGGTTCACTGGATTTTATGCACTTTTAATGTAAAAAGTTAAAGAAAAACACAAATATATATTTTCATTTGTTTCTATGTTTTTTTTTTTTTGTTTGTTCATGTCTCATATAGTGTGGTCTTAAATTATTTGTTCCTAGCCAAACAAACAAAAAAACAACAATTTATGCTTACCTGATAAATTTATTTCTCTTGTGGTGTATCCAGTCCACGGATCATCCATTACTTGTGGGATATTCTCATTCCCAACAGGAAGTTGCAAGAGGACACCCACAGCAGAGCTGTTATATAGCTCCTCCCCTAACTGCCATATCCAGTCATTCGACCGAAAACAAGCCGAGAAGGAGAAACCATAGGGTGCAGTGGTGACTGTAGTTTAAATTTAAAAATAACCTGCCTTAAAATGACATGGCGGGCCGTGGACTGGATACACCACTAGAGAAATAAATTTATCAGGTAAGCATAAATTGTGTTTTCTCTTGTAAGGTGTATCCAGTCCACGGATCATCCATTACTTGTGGGATACCAATACCAAAGCTAAAGTACACGGATGAAGGGAGGGACAAGGCAGGTACTTAAACGGAAGGTATCACTGCCTGTAAAACCTTTCTCCCAAAAATAGCCTCCGAAGAAGCAAAAGTATCAAATTTGTAGAATTTTTAAAAGGTATGAAGCGAAGACCAAGTCGCCGCCTTGCAAATCTGTTCAACAGACGCCTCATTTTTAAAGGCCCAGGTGGAAGCCACAGCTCTAGTGGAATGAGATGTAATCCTTTCAGGGGGCTGCTGTCCAGCAGTCTCATAGGCTAAGTGTATTATGCTTCTTAGCCAAAAAGAAAGAGAGGTTGCCGAAGCCTTTTGACCTCTCCTCTGTCCAGAGTAAACAACAAACAAAGCAGATGTTTGTCGAAAATCTTTAGTAGCTTGTAAGTAAAACTTTAAAGCACGAACCAGGTCTAGATTGTGTAATAGACGTTCCTTCTTTGAAGAAGGAGTCGGACACAAGGATGGAACAACAATCTCTTGATTGATATTCTTGTTAGATACCACCTTAGGTAAAAACCCAGGTTTGGTACGCAGGACAACCTTATCCGTATGGAAAATCAGATAAGGAGAATCACATTGTAAGGCAGATAACTCGGAGACTCTACGAGCCGAGGAAATAGCTACCAAAAAAAGAACTTTCCAAGATAAAAGTTTGATATCTATGGAATGGAAAGGTTCAAACTCCTTGAAGAACCTTAAGAACCAAATTTAAGCTCCATGGCGGAGCAACCAGTCTAAACACAGGCTTGATTCTAACTAAAGCCTGGCAAAATGCCTGAACGTCTGGAACATCTGCCAGACGCTTGTGCAAAAGAATAGACAGAGCAGAAATCTGTCCCTTTAAGGAACTAGCTGACAATCCTTTTTCCAAACCATCTTGGAGAAAGGATAATATCCTGGGAATCCTGACTTTACTCCATGAGTAGCCCTTGGATTAACACCAATAAAGATATTTACGCCATATTTTATGATAAATTTTCCTGGTGACAGGCTTTCGTGCCTGTATCAAGGTATCAATGACTGACTCGGAGAAACCACGCTTTGATAAAATCAGGCGTTCAATCTCCATGCAGTCAGTCTCAGAGAAATTAGATTTGGATGGTGGAAAGGACCCTGAAGTAGAAGGTCCTGTCTCAGAGGCAGAGTCCATGGTGGAAAGGATGACATGTCCACTAGATCTGCATACCAGGTCCTGCGTGGCCATGCAGGCGCTATTAAAATCACAGATGGTCTCTCCTGCTTGATCTTGGCAATCAGTCAAGGGAGCAGAGGAAACGGTGGAAACACATAAGCCAGGTTGAAAGACCAGGGCGCTGCTAGAGCATCTATCAGCGTCGCATTGGAAGCTTGGCGTTCTGTCGAGACGCCATGAGATCCAACTCTGGTTTGCCCCAGCGATGAACCACTTGTGCAAACACCTCCGGATGGAGTTCCCACTCCCCCGGATGAAAAGTCTGTCGACTTAGAAAATCCGCCACCCAGTTCTATACACCTGGGATATGGATAGCTGATAGGTGGCAAGAGTGAATCTCCGCCCAGCGAATTATCTTTGAGACTTCTAACATCGCTAGGGAACTTCTTGTTCCCCCTTGATGGTTGATGAAAGCCACAGTCGTGATGTTGTCCGACTGAAATCTGATGAACCTCAGAGTTGCTAACAGAGGCCAAGCTTGAAGAGCATTGAATATCGCTCTCAATTCCAGAATATTTATTGGAAGGAGTGACTCCTCCTGAGTCCACGATCCCTGAGCCTTTAGGGAGTTCCAGACTGCACCCCAACCTAGAAGGCTGGCATTTGTCGTTACAATTGTCCAATCTGGCCTGCGAAAGGTCATACCTTTGGACAGATGGACCCGAGATAGCCACCAGAGGAGAGAATCCCTGGTCTCTTGATCCAGATTTAGTAGAGGGGACAAATCTGTGTAATCCCCGTTCCACTGACTGAGCATGCATAGTTGCAGCGGTCTGAGATGTAAGCGTGCAAACGGCACTATGTCCATTGCCGCTACCATTAAGCCGATTACTTCCATGCAAGGAGCCACCGAAGGGCGCGGAATTGAATGAAGAATACGGCAGGAATTTAGAAACTTTGTATGTCCGTATGAGACTTGGCAATCTGGAAGTTTGACGCCTGTATCAGGATGTCGTCTAAATAAGGGGCCACCGAAATGCCCCGCGGCCTTAGAACCGCCAGAAGCGACCCTAGAACCTTTGTGAAGATTTTTGGGGCTGTAGCTAATACAAAAGGAAGAGCTACAAACTGGTAATGCCTGTCCAGAAAGGCAAACCTGAGAAACCGATGATGATCTTTGTGTATCGGAATGTGAAGATAAGCATCCTTTAGATCCACTGTAGTTATATATTGACCCTCCTGGATCATAGGCAGGATGGTACGAATAGTTTCCATCTTGAATGATGGAACTCTGAGGAATTTGTTTAAGATCTTTAGATCCAAAATTGGTCTGAAGGTTCCCTCTTTTTTGGGAACCACAAACAGATTTGAGTAAAAACCCCGTCCTTGTTCCTCTTTTGGAACTGGATGGATCACTCCCATAACTAGGAGGTCTCGTACACAGTGTAAGAATGCCTCTCTCCTTATCTGGTTTGCAGATAATTGTGAAAGGTGAAATCTCCCTTTTGGGGGAGAAACGTTGAAGTCCAGAAGATATCCCTGGGATATAATTTCCAACGCCCAGGGATCCTGAACATCTCTTGCCCACGCCTGGGCAAAGAGTGAAAGTCTACCCCCCACTAGATCCGTTACTGGATAGGGGACCATTCCTTCATGCTGTCTTAGAGGCAGCAGCAGGTTTTTTAGCCTGCTTACCTTTGTTCCAGGTCTGGTTAGGCCTCCAGACCGCCTTGGACTGAGCAACAGTTCCCTCTTGTCTTGCATTAGAGGAGGGTGATGCGGCACCTGCCTTGAAGTTTCGAAAGGCATGAAAATTAGACTGTTTGGCCCTGGATTTGGACCAGTCCTGAGGAAGGGCATGACCTTTTCCTCCAGTGATATCAGCAATAATCTCCTTCAAACCAGGCCTGAATAAGGTCTGCCCCTTGAAGGGAATGTTAAGCAGCTTAGATTTTGAAGTCACGTCAGCTGACCATGATTTAAGCCATAGCGCCCTGCGCGCCTGTATAGCAAAACCAGAATTCTTAGCCGTTAGTTTAGTCAAATGAGCAATGGCATCAGAAACAAAAGAATTGGCTAGCTTAAGTGCCCTAAGTTTGCCAAGTATGTCATCCAATGGAGTCGCTACCTGTAAGGCCTCTTCCAGAGACTCAAACCAGAACGCCGCAGCAGCAGTGACAGGGGCAATGCATGCAAGGGGCTGTAGGATAAAACCTTGTTGACAAAATATTTTCTTAAGGTAACCTTCTAATTTTTTATCCATTGGATCTGAAAAAGCACAACTGTCCTCAACAGGGATAGTAGTACGCTTTGCTAAAGTAGAAACTGCTCCCTCCACCTTAGGGACTGTCTGCCATAAGTCCCGTGTGGTGGCGTCTATAGGAAACATTTTTCTAAAAATAGGAGGGGGAGAGAACGGCACACCTGGTCTATCCCATTCCTTAGTAATCATTTCTGTAAACCTTTTAGGTATTGGAAAAACATCAGTACACACCGGCACTGCATAGTATTTATCCAGTCTACACAATTTCTCTGGCATTGCAATTGTGTCACAGTCATTCAGAGCAGCTAAAACCTCCTTAAGTAATACGCAGAGGTGTTCAAGCTTAAATTTAAATGTAGAAATATCAGAATCAGGTATCTTTCCTGAGTCAGAAACATCACCCACAGACTGAAGTTCTCCTTCCTCAGCTTCAGCATATTGTGAGGCAGTATCAGACATGGTTCTTAAAGCGTCAGTATGCTCTGCATATCGTCTAACCCCAGAGCTATCTCGCTTACCTCTAAATTCAGGTAGTCTGGCTAATACAGCTGACAGTGTATTATCCATGACTGCCGCCATGTCTTGTAAAATAAACGCTATGGGTGCCCTAGATGTACTTGGCGCCATTTCAGCGTGAGTCCCTTGAAAGGGAGTCAAAGCATCTGACACGTGGGGAGAGTTAGTCGGCATAACTTTCCCCTCGTTAGATTCCTCTGGTGATACATTTTTTAAAGACAGGATATGATCTTTATTGCTTAGAGTGAAGTCAGTACAATTGGTACACATTCTAAGAGGGGGTTCCACCATGGCTTTTAAACATAATGAACAAGGAGTTTCCTCTATGTCAGACATGTTTATACAGACTAGCAATGAGACTAGCAAGCTTGGAAAACACTTTAATTCAAGTTAACAAGCAAATATAAAAAACGGTACTGTGCCTTTAAGAGAAACAAATTTTGTCAAAATTTGAAAAACAGTGAAAAAAGGCAGTTACACAAACAAAATTTTTACAGTGTATGTAATAGGCTAAAAGAGCATTGCACCCACTTGCAAATGGATGATTAACCCCTTAGTTCAAAAAACGGATCAAAAAAACGACAGACGTTTTTTAACAGTCACAACAAACTGCCACAGCTCTACCTTCCCCAATAAACGATTTTAGACCCTTTAGAGATGTCCTGTAGCATTCAGGGAACTTCTGAGGAAAACTGGATGTCTCAGTCTGTAATTTTAACTGCACAAAAAAAGCGCTAAAATAGGCCCCTCCCACTCATATTACAACAGTGGAAAGCCTCAGGAAACTGTTTCTAGGCAAAAATAAAGCCAGCCATGTGGAAAAAATTAGGCCCCAATAATAAAGTTTTATCACCAAGCATATATAAAAAACGATTAAACATGCCAGCAAACGTTTTATATAGCATATCTATAAGGGTATTACCCCTGAGAGTAAGCATGATACTAGTCGTTATTAAATCACTGTATTCAGGCTTAACTTACATTTATCAGGTATCAGCAGCATTTTCTAGCATTTCCAATCCTAGAAAAAATTATAACTGCACATACCTCATAGCAGAGTAAACTGCACGTAATTCTCCCTCTGAAGTTATCTCTCTCCTCAGACATATGTGAGAACAGCAATGGATCTTAGTTACAACCTGCTAAGATCATAGAAAACTCAGGCAGATTCTTCTTCTATCTCTGCCTGAGATAAAATAGCACAACTCCGGTACTATTTAAAAATAACAAACTTTTGATTGAAGGAAATAAACTAACTATTTTTCACCACTCCCTATTACTACCTCCATGTGCATTGAGAGTTGCAAGAGAATGACTGGATATGGTAGTGAGGGGAAGAGCTATATAACAGCTCTGCTCTGGGTGTCCTCTTGCAACTTCCTGTTGGGAATGAGAATATCCCACATGTAATGGATGATCCGTGGACTGGATACACCTTACAAGAGAAATCAGCTTAATTAAAACATTACATTTGACATTTCAACAAACTATAAAATGTTTCATTATTGAAAATGAAACATTATCACAATACACAGTCATTATTCATATTAATTCCTTTTGCAGTAAAATACATCTGAATTTTGTACTTGTTCCACTTTTGCCCAGTTTGGTTTGGGTTAATACTTTCGGCTAATTTATCTGTGACCTTTGTTTACCCCCTTCACCCTCATATTCTCTATACTCATTTGCTCTTTTAAAGTGAATTATCAGTTTTGCATCAACAATCATAATAGGAAAGTCATTATTTACAATAGCAGTAAGCAAACAAGGAATATAAATCTGTTTATTTAAATACCTGTTAAATAAATCGTAACTAAGCTGAATTAATTCTAAATCACCTTAAGGGAAGAGAAGAGGGCAGGCTACCTCAGTATCTTTACTTAAAAGGGACCGTTAACGACCCTTTAATTTGTTCCCAATTATCCATTTTACCTGCTGGAGTGTATTAAATTGTTTACAAAAAGGCTCATTTACCTTTATATCAGTATCTGAAATAGCTGATTTTGCATGTGATATCTCTACCTATAGTGAAAGTTTCTATACTTAAGTATAGGCTTTAAAAAAGCTGTGTAAACATAACCAGCAAAATAAATTACACTCCCAGTGGGAGGTCAGAGAAAAAAGTGATAAAGTGTTAATTTTCAATTGTCCTTTTTAAGTATTGGGCTTTGGCTAACTGTGTTAATATAAAGAAGCACATGTGTGCACAGAAAGTGATAAAATAAGGAGAACTAATTTCCCTGCAAACTCAACACATTTTAAAGGGTTGTGGTTTCAAATAACAAAACCAGTGATTTCATATACAAAAATAAAACTAAAGAAGCAATATCTCATAAATTTTATACTCTGCAGCAGGTATAACAAGGCATTGGAAACACATTAAGGGCTTAATAATTTAACAGTACCTTGTACCTTTAACTGCACATGTTCAAAAAGAGTTTGTGCTATATATGATTTGTTCTGGAGGGGGGTGGGGCGGGAAATCAGCGAAAATAAAAAACTAAATAATGTGCTCATTTGACAAAATAAAGCTGCAGTTTTCATTGCAAAATTCCACTCAGATATGAAGGTACATTATCAAGCAGCTTACAATTTGTGTTAAATGTCCCTTTAACACTTATATTACTAGTACAAAAGCATAAAATGTATCATGGTATCTAATGTTGATTGAACTGATATTCCATACATAGACCTAAGTATGCATCCTTTTCTTTTGAATCAGAAAGAGATACAAAAATCCATTTATGGACAATATGTTTGAAAACAAAATCGTATATATTCCCTTGTTTAGTTTTTGAGAAAATAAAAAAAGTCTTGAGCATATTGGTGTTTTAACTGGATCACTGACGGAGGGTGAAGTGGACATTTTCAGAAAGACCATGAAGAGTTCATAGGAAGATAGCAAGAGAATCCCATAAATGTAGTGAGATAATGAAGTTTCATCTCCAGATGTTTAGAAGGACAGCCAGTTCTGGTGTTAGTCATGGTGAGTCTAGAATTAAGGACAGACAGAAGTTGAAAATGTGCGGTAAAGTTAGGTAGAAATCGGTAAGCAGAGTATATGATCACAAGTATGTGTTCCACCTCCTCTAGTGTAGAATCAAGAAAGATGCTCTAAACACACCTAACTAGATACATCATATTATTGCATCTTCTGGTGTTAGGTATTACATGTATTTGGGATCACAGGTTACAGAATTATACAGGACAGTTGGGAAACTCTGGTTGCTATCCAGAAAAAAAAAAAAAAAGATCTAAAAGTCAATTTATTTTAAATAAATAGCAGCTAAATGTAAAAAGGTCTTCAATCTCTTACAGATATGGCAGCTGCCTTTCCAAGATAATCACCAAGTGGAACCAAATGGTTGCTCTGTGTTTTGGCAAGAGCAGGGCAGGCTCAAGATATTGTGTTGCCTGGGTCCGAGAATGAAATGACGCCCCCACAGTAATAACTTTACTGATTAGCATAACAGTCTAGCCGCTTACCCTACTAAGCCTGCCTACCTGCCTGTAACCAATGATTATGCACAATTGGGCAATAAGTGGAAAGAAAATTAGGGTAGAGATGCACTTGTGCCAATTTGAATGTCGACCCTGACAGGTTCTGTGTCTTTGCACATGATGCGGTTATGTTGCTGAGAGCCTACGACTTCCCCCATGGAGTCAGAGGACAGGAGTCAGTTGGACCCACTTGGTCCCAGGTTAAGCCGGCCCTGGCTAAAGGGGTAAAACCACTTATTTCTGTGTTACTGTTTTTCAGTTGTGAAAAATATCGCAATACAGCTTAGTATGGGATATAGAAAAACATCCTTATTTTCTCCTCACCTACAACCCCCCCCCCTTCTACCGCCGTTGGCCCATACTCAATAACTGAAAACAGATTCAAATAGAATCTTTAATTCATAAGCGCTACTAAAAGCTTAAAATAGGTGGCATAAATAAACATGTGTATAATAAATTGATATATATATATATATGTGATGAAAAGTGAAAAAAAGAGAAAATGGAAAAATATGAAAAAAATATATATATGTGCAGAAAAAGAGCCTAATTGGCTAAAACAGCTAATGCTTTAAATATTTTCAAAGTAATTTGAAAAGTGAATCAAAAGTTCTTCACTCTCAGGCACAAGTTTCAAGACCCTAAATTCAACGGCTTGAAGAGAGTCTCGGACGGGTGCTCCAGCTGATCACCAATTCGTGCAGCTGCGAGGAAGGATATACTGTTGGGAGCCGCCAGAAAGGATTTCTTTGTCGCTGGAAAGGATATACTGCTGTAAGCTGTTAGCCACTGAAGGGATCTTCGGAAATCTTTTCACCAGACCCGGTGTAAGTAAAAGTGTAAACCTCTATTTGGTAACCCTTCTGCTGTGTGATCCGGCTTCCTTATCTCATTCCAGCTTTATACTTCGACATCTCGTCTGGCTTGTCATTTGAATTCACGTCTTGGCTTGTTTGGAAATCATCTGTACCTACAAGTTCATCATCGGTTTCCTCCAAATTGTTGTTTATTGTTGCAAAGCGTATTTGTTACAAATGATTTTTTGCTCATTTTGCATCTATTGTATCAGTGTATGCTACACTTTATATTGCGCCTGATCAACGCATGTAGAGTGTTTTTTGTATATTGAATTTTTTTATATTGTATCTATTTTTATTAGTTGTTATATATCAAATTTATGTAGATTCTGCACTTTATTCATTTGTTTGTTTTTATTCTAGCCTTGTTTTCTGGGCTATCAATTTGATTCACTTTTAAAATTACTTTGAAAATATTTAAAGCATTAGCTGTTTTAGCCAATTAGGCTCTTTTTCTGCACATATATATATATTTTTCATATTTTTCCATTTTCTCTTTTTTTCACTTTTCATCACATATATATCAATTTATTATACACATATGTTTATTTATTTATGTCACCTATTTTAAGCTTTTAGTAGCGCTTATGAATTAAAGATTCTATTTGAATCTGTTTTCAATTATCACAGAGGGTGGGGTCCCTCACACTTTTTCATAGGCTTAATAGGGTTTCAAAGCACAGTTAACCAAATACCTTTTTTACACCCATACTCAATAAACCTGCTTTTACTGCTAAATATTGGGCATTTAATAAACATAATTTGGCATATAAATAAAACACATACCAGATTATAATTATTTTTTTAATGGGCATTTGATGTATTCTCCTAAACCTTGAGCAATCTTTCCAAAATAATGGATTGCCCAGATAAAGCACATACTATTAAACAGCTTTCCAATTAACTTATACTATCAAATTTACTTTGCTTTGTACTCTTAGTATCTTTTGTTGAAGGAGCAGCAATGCACTGCTGGGATCTAGCTGAACACACCAGGTAAGCCGAGAGAATGAAGCAAATTAGATAATATAAGTAAAGTTGCATGTCCTTTTAAGTATTCTAAACATAGTAAGAGGTATAGGACTGTGGTTAAATGGGGATGTGATGACATTCTGTGTAGAAATGAGATCTAGTTGTTAGATAAACTAAGGAATAATGTGCTGATTAGTTAAGTAACCATTCATTAATGATACAATGTAAATCTGAGACATACTGAAGTCAGGTAATTACTAGACCTGAAGGTCTGACCCCTTTTTGGACAAAAAACATGATAAAAGCTGATGTAAAGCAGATTATAAGTAGTGTAATTCAAAACTATTAACTATATGTTAAAACGTAATGCAAAGAAAGACGGAATATGATTGCACGTTTACATAATAATGTAAAAACATAATTTATGCTTACCTGATAAATTTATTTCTCTTGTAGTGTATCCAGTCCACGGATCATCCATTACTTATGGGATATTAACTCCTCCCCAACAGGAAGTGCAAGAGGATTCACCCAGCAGAGCTGCTATATAGCTCCTCCCCTAACTGCCATTACCAGTCATTCGACCGAAAACATGCAGAGAAAGGAAAACCATAGGGTGCAGTGGTGACTGTAGTTTAATGGAAAAATTACCTGCCTTAAAGTGACAGGGCGGGCCGTGGACTGGATACACTACAAGAGAAATAAATTTATCAGGTAAGCATAAATTATGTTTTCTCTTGTTAAGTGTATCCAGTCCACGGATCATCCATTACTTATGGGATACCAATACCAAAGCTAAAGTACACGGATGACGGGAGGGACAGGCAGGCTCTTTATACGGAAGGAACCACTGCCTGAAGAACCTTTCTCCCAAAAACAGCCTCCGAAGAAGCAAAAGTGTCAAATTTGTAAAATTTGGAAAAAGTATGAAGAGAAGACCAAGTTGCAGCCTTGCAAATCTGTTCAACAGAAGCCTCATTCTTAAAGGCCCAAGTGGAAGCCACAGCTCTAGTAGAATGTGCTGTAATTCTTTCAGAAGGCTGCTGTTCAGCAGTCTCATAGGCTAACCGTATTATGCTACGAAGCCAAAAGGAGAGAGAGGTAGCCGAAGCTTTTTGACCTCTCCTCTGACCAGAATAAACGACAAACAGGGAAGACGTTTGTCGAAAATCCTTAGTTGCCTGTAGATAAAATTTCAGGGCACGGACTACATCTAGATTGTGTAGCAGACGTTCCTTTTTCGAAGAAGGATTAGGACACAAAGATGGAACCACAATCTCTTGATTGATATTCCTGTTAGTGACCACCTTAGGTAGGAACCCAGGTTTAGTACGCAGAACTACCTTGTCTGAATGAAAAATCAGATAAGGAGAATCACAATGTAAGGCAGATAACTCAGAGACTCGAGCCGAGGAAATCGCCATTAAAAACAGAACTTTCCAAGATAACAACTTGATATCAATGGAATGAAGGGGTTCAAACGGAACCCCCTGTAAAACATTAAGAACTAAGTTCAAACTCCATGGTGGAGCAACAGTTTTAAACACAGGCTTGATCCTAGCTAAAGCCTGACAAAAAGCTTGAACGTCCGGAACTTCTGACAGACGTTTGTGTAAAAGAATGGACAGAGCTGAAATCTGTCCCTTTAAGGAACTAGCGGATAAACCCTTTTCTAAACCTTCTTGTAGAAAAGACAATATCCTCGGAATCCTAACCTTACTCCATGAGTAACTCTTGGATTCGCACCAATATAAGTATTTGCGCCATATCTTATGGTAAATCTTTCTGGTAACAGGCTTCCTAGCCTGTATTAAGGTATCAATAACTGACTCAGAAAAACCACGTTTTGATAAAATCAAGCGTTCAATTTCCAAGCAGTCAGCTTCAGAGAAATTAGATTTTGATGTTTGAAGGGACCCTGGATCAGAAGGTCCTGTTTCAGAGGTAGCGACCAAGGTGGACAGAATGACATGTCCACTAGATCTGCATACCAAGTCCTGCGTGGCCATGCAGGCGCTATTAGAATCACTGATGCTCTCTCCTGTTTGATTCTGGCAATCAATCGAGGAAGCATCGGGAAGGGTGGAAACACATAAGCCATCCCGAAGGTCCAAGGTGCTGTCAAAGCATCTATCAGAACCGCTCCCGGATCCCTGGATCTGGACCCGTAACAAGGAAGCTTGGCGTTCTGTCGAGACGCCATGAGATCTATCTCTGGTTTGCCCCAACGTCGAAGTATTTGGGCAAAGACCTCCGGATGAAGTTCCCACTCCCCCGGATGAAAAGTCTGACGACTTAAGAAATCCGCCTCCCAGTTCTCCACTCCCGGGATGTGGATTGCTGACAGGTGGCAAGAGTGAGACTCTGCCCAGCGAATTATCTTTGATACTTCCATCATTGCTAGGGAGCTTCTTGTCCCTCCCTGATGGTAGATGTAAGCTACAGTCGTGATGTTGTCCGACTGAAACCTGATGAACCCCCGAGTTGTTAACTGGGGCCAAGCCAGAAGGGCATTGAGAACTGCTCTCAATTCCAGAATGTTTATTGGTAGGAGACTCTCCTCCTGATTCCATTGTCCCTGAGCCTTCAGAGAATTCCAGACAGCGCTCCAACCTAGTAGGCTGGCGTCTGTTGTTACAATTGTCCAGTCCGGCCTGCTGAATGGCATCCCCCTGGACAGATGTGGCCGAGAAAGCCACCATAGAAGAGAATTTCTGGTCTCTTGATCCAGATTCAGAGTAGGGGACAAGTCTAAGTAATCCCCATTCCACTGACTTAGCATGCACAATTGCAGCGGTCTGAGATGTAGGCGTGCAAAGGGTACTATGTCCATTGCTGCTACCATTAAGCCGATCACCTCCATGCATTGAGCTACTGACGGGTGTTGAATGGAATGAAGGACACGGCATGCATTTTGAAGCTTTGTTAACCTGTCTTCTGTCAGGTAAATCTTCATTTCTACAGAATCTATAAGAGTCCCCAAGAAGGGAACTCTTGTGAGTGGAAAGAGAGAACTCTTCTTTTCGTTCACCTTCCATCCATGCGACCTTAGAAATGCCAGTACTAACTCTATATGAGACTTGGCAGTTTGAAAGCTTGAAGCTTGTATCAGAATGTCGTCTAGGTACGGAGCTACCGCAATTCCTCGCGGTCTTAGTACCGCCAGAAGAGCACCCAGAACCTTTGTGAAGATTCTTGGAGCCGTAGCCAATCCGAATGGAAGAGCTACAAACTGGTAATGCCTGTCTAGAAAGGCAAACCTTAGATACCGGTAATGATCTTTGTGAATCGGTATGTGAAGGTAAGCATCCTTTAAATCCACTGTGGTCATGTACTGACCCTTTTGGATCATGGGTAAAATTGTCCGAATAGTCTCCATTTTGAACGATGGAACTCTTAGGAATTTGTTTAGGATCTTTAAATCCAGGATTGGCCTGAAAGTTCCCTCTTTTTTGGGAACCACAAACAGATTTGAGTAAAACCCTTGTCCCTGTTCCGACCGTGGAACTGGATGGATTACTCCCATTAATAAAAGCTCTTGTACGCAGCGTAGAAACGCCTCTTTCTTTATTTGGTTTGTTGACAACCTTGACAGATGAAATCTCTCTCTTGGGGGAGAGTATTTGAAGTCCAGAAGGTATCCCTGAGATATTATCTCTAGCGCCCAGGGATCCTGGACATCTCTTGCCCAAGCCTGGGCGAAGAGAGAAAGTCTGCCCCCCACTAGATCCGTTCCCGGATCGGGGGCCCTCAATTCATGCTGTTTTAGGGGCACCAGCATGTTTCCTGGCCTGCTTGCCCTTGTTCCAGGACTGGTTAGGTCTCCAGCCTTGTCTGTAGCGAGCAACAGATCCTTCTTGTTTTGGAGCAGAGGAAGTTGATGCTGCTCCTGCTTTGAAATTCCGAAAGGAACGAAAATTAGATTGTCTAGCCTTAGGTTTGGCTCTGTCTTGAGGCAGGGCATGGCCTTTACCTTCTGTAATGTCAGCGATAATTTCTTTCAATCCGGGCCCGAATAAGGTCTGCCCTTTGAAAGGTATATTAAGAAATTTAGACTTAGAAGTAACGTCAGCTGACCAGGATTTTAGCCACAGTGCTCTGCGCGCCTGAATGGCGAATCCGGAATTCTTAGCCGTAAGCTTAGTTAAATGTACTACGGCATCTGAAATAAATGAGTTAGCTAACTTAAGAGCTTTAAGCCTGTGTGTAATCTCATCTAATGGAGCTGATTCAAGTGTCCCTTCCAGAGACTCAAACCAAAATGCTGCTGCAGCCGTGACAGGCGCAATGCATGCAAAGGGTTGCAATATAAAACCTTGTTGAACAAACATTTTCTTAAGGTAACCCTCTAACTTTTTATCCATTGGATCTGAAAAGGCACAGCTATCCTCCACCGGGATAGTGGTACGCTTAGCTAAAGTAGAAACTGCTCCCTCCACCTTAGGGATCGTTTGCCATAAGTCCCGTGTGGTGGTGTCTATTGGAAACATCTTTCTAAATATCGGAGGGGGTGAGAACGGCACACCGGGTCTATCCCACTCCTTAGTAACAATTTCAGTAAGTCTCTTAGGTATAGGAAAAACGTCAGTACTCGACGGTACCGCAAAATATTTATCCAACCTACACATTTTTTCTGGTATTGCAACTGTGTTACAATCATTCAGAGCCGCTAACACCTCCCCTAATAATACACGGAGGTTTTCCAGCTTAAATTTAAAATTTGAAATATCTGAATCCAATCTGTTTGGATCAGAACCGTCAGCCGCAGAATGAAGCTCTCCGTCCTCATGTTCTGCAAGTTGTGACGCAGTATCTGACATGGCCCTAACATTATCAGCGCACTCTGTTCTCACCCCAGAGTGATCACGCTTACCTCTTAGTTCTGGTAATTTAGCCAAAACTTCAGTCATAACAGTAGCCATATCCTGTAATGTGATTTGTAATGGCCGCCCAGATGTACTCGGCGCCACAATATCACGCACCCCCCGAGCGGGAGATGCAGGTACTGACACGTGAGGCGAGTTAGTCGGCATAACTCTCCCCTCGTTGTTTGGTGAAATGTGTTCAATTTGTACAGATTGACTTTTATTTAAAGTAGCATCAATACAGTTAGTACATAAATTTCTATTGGGCTCCACTTTGGCATTAGCACATATAGCACAGATGTCTTCCTCTGAATCAGACATGTTTAACACACTAGCAAATAAACTAGCAACTTGGAAATACTTTTCAAGTAATTTACTATAATATGAAAATGTACTGTGCCTATAAGAAGCACAGAAAGAGTTATGACAGTTGAAAGTTAATAAACTGAAAGGTTATAGCATCAAATCTTTGTAAAAAACAAAATTTTAGCAAAGGCTTGTTCCCATTAGCGAAGGATAACTAACCCTGATAGCAGAAAAAAAAAAAAAAAAAAAGTTACAGAAATAAACGTTTTTTATCACAGTCAACTACAATCTCACAGCTCTGCTGTGAATGATTACCTCCCTCAAAACAAGTTTTGAAGACCCCTGAGTTCTGTAGAGATGAACCGGATCATGCAGGAAATACAATGAGCTTCTGACTGAATTTTTTGACCTCCCCCTCACACACAACAGTGAGAGAGATCAGTAAACTGTCATAAATTAAATAAAACAACTGCCAAGTGGAAAAAATAATGCCCAAAACATTTTATTCACCCAGTACCTCAGAAAATGAAACGATTTTACATGCCAGCAAAAAACGTTTAACATAAATTAAGTGTTATTAAAGAGCCTGTTGCCAGTCCCTGCAAATTAGGCTAAAGTCTTATGCACACAGTATAATTCCAGTGAAGTGCCATTCCCCAGAATACTGAAGTGTAAAATATACATACATGACAGCCTGATACCAGCTGCTGCTACTGCATTTAAGGCTGAGTTTACATTATATCGGTATGGCAGAATTTTCTCATCAATTCCATTGTCAGAAAATAATAAGCTGCTACATACCTCTTTGCAGATTAATCTGCCCGCTGTCCCCTGATCTGAAGTTTACCTCTCCTCAGATGGCCGAGAAACAGCAATATGATCTTAACTACGCCGGCTAAAATCATAGTAAAAACTCAGGTAGATTGTTCTTCAAATTCTACCAGAGAAGGAATAACACACTCCGGTGCTATTATAAAATAACAAACTTTTGATTGAAGGTATAAAACTAAATATAATCACCATAGTCCTCTCACACATCCTATCTAGTCGTTGGGTGCAAGAGAATGACTGGTAATGGCAGTTAGGGGAGGAGCTATATAGCAGCTCTGCTGGGTGAATCCTCTTGCACTTCCTGTTGGGGAGGAGTTAATATCCCATAAGTAATGGATGATCCGTGGACTGGATACACTTAACAAGAGAAATTATCATCATCTGCAATTACATTGCATTGAGATTTGCTGTTTATTATGTTTGATGTTGTGATGCAGGAATATAACGCTACTGTTTCACATAGCAGTCAGGGCGCTTCACGAGCACTTTGGTTAGTGACAGATGTGAATGTCTGTGTGGGCGTCACAGTTAATGCTGCGAAACAAACTGCAGACGCATGTTAAATATTTAAAATCAGGCTTCAGCAGGCAATAAAGCTTGCAACTTTAAAGTGAAAGTCAAGCCTAGCGTTTTTGAATCGCTAGGATTGACTATTGAAACAAATAAAGGGTGACTTTTATTCATAAAGTATAAGATACTTCATGTAGAAAGCTCCTTTGTTTCAAGCGATCGCCTTTCTGAGCTGCTAAGGAAGCCCACCGCAGATCGCTGTTTTGCCGTGCTAAGAGGTGAAAACGTCACCTCTTAGCAAAAAAATGTTTTGCCGTAAATTTTGTTAGCAGCTAAGAATGGCAATCGGTTGAAACAAAGGAGCTTATGAATAAAAGTCACCCTTTATTTGTTTCAATAGTCAATCCTAGAGTTTCAAAAACTCTAGGATCTTTTTTTTTTTTTTAAAAAAAAAACATTATTGTGAAAATATTACATGCTCAAATTTGTTACAGCATGTCCTTTTAAGACAAGCAACCCTGCAACTCTGTGTTTAAAGGGACACTGAACCCAATTTTTTCTTTAATGATTCAGATATAGCATGCAATTTTAAGCAACTTTCAAATTTACTCCTATTATCAAATTTTCTTCATTCTCTTGGTATCTTTATTTGAAAAGCAAGAGTGTAAGTTTAGATGCTGGCCTATTTTTTGTGAACAACCTGGGTTGTTCTTGCTGATTGGTGGATAAATTCACCCACCAATAAACAAGTGCTGCCCAGTGTACTGAACCAAAAATTGGCTGGCTCCTTAGCTTAGATGCCTTCTTTTTCAAATAAAGATAGCAAAAGAATGAAGAAAAAATGATAATAGGAGTAAATTAGAAAGTTGCTTAAAATTGCATGTTCTTTTTTTTTTTTTTTTAAAGATTTTTTTATTAAAGTATATATGCGTACAGCAAAAATAGAAAAGTCAACAGCAAAAGTTACAAATTAGTACAATACATGTCAGGGTATACATGGAGTGGGGTAGATTGTTAATTTCTTACATTTTTTCTAATTTTTCTGTTCACTACCAGTGCCATCAGATCATTTTGTAGGCAAGCATGCATTTAAGTTAAATATGCCTGAGTTGACCTTTCATTTTATTATTGAATATAGTAAAAGAATAAGGAAAAGAAGACTATAAAAGAGATAAAGAGGAAGTTGGGATGGGGGGGGGGGGTAGGAGGGTCAGGGTATTTGTGTTTAATCTCCCAGCTCTACTGTCTAATTTCACATTAAGTCCAGTTTAACCATCATATTTGAACTCCACTCCATAAATCTAAAAGTCCTTGGTGGAATTGTATGTTGTTTGTTGTTAGATAGTGTAGGCGTTCTAATTGTAATATTTCTGTAGTCTGAATATGCCAGTCCCGTATTGTCGGTGGGGTACAAGATTTCCATCTTTTTGGAATAAGTTTCTTGGCACTATTTAGCATTATAAGGAAGATACTTTTGTGTAGTTTGTTTTGTAATTTCGGGATCTGAAGAAACATCAGGTGGTGAAAATTAGGTGCAATATCTAAACCTAGTACAGAGGATATAGATCTGAAAACTGATCTCCAAAACTCCGCTATACAAGGACACTCCCACCATATGTGCTGTATCGTACCCTCTTGTCCACATGCCCTCCAGCATCGGTCGCTAATCTGGGAGTTGAGCTTATGTTAAAATTGCATGTTCTATCTGAATCATGAAAGAAAAGAATTGGGTTCAGTGTCCCTTTAACATCTAGTAGGTGAAGAGCAATGCAAGTCCAGAGGAGAAACTGACAATGACCCAATCAGCAGCAAGAGTTGTACAATGATTGGGTCGGTGTTGGCAGTGACGTGCAATGGTACATTATCACCTTTCCTGGGGTTAAACACATATAGAGTTGGGATGTCACCAGTGTTAAAATGACATACTCTAATTATTTTATTATTCTTAGCAATAATAATTATTATATTTCCTAGTCAGCTTTGTACAAATATGTTGCATCACTTTTTAGCAAATTCACCTTTTTTTGGGGGGGGGGGGGTAGGGCCCTTCTTAGATTCTTGCACCTGGGCCCTGTGGTTTCTAGTTACGCTTCTGGTTTCAAATTACTTTTTTTACCAGCTGCAGAGTATAAAATGTATGAGATTTGCTTTTTTAAGGCTTATTTGCCTATATGCATTAGCTGATTTTGTATTTTGAAGCCACAACCTAATAAAATGGGTTGAGCTTGTAGGTATAATCAGATCTCATTACTATCAGATTGTGTACATATACCTGCTTCTTTATCTTTTATCTGTCAATAAACCAATCACCAGTACTTGGAGAGAACAATGGAAAATTAACATTGCATTACCTTATCTCTTCTATAACCCACTGGGAGTGAGATTTCTTTTACTGGCTGTGTTAACTTTGAGGCCAAAAACGTTCAGGTTGGGTGGGGATACCACAGGCATAATAGACTATTCCAAATGCCAATATAAGGGTAATGGAAAGACTTGTAAACAATTTAATACACTCCAGTAGGTAAAGTGGATCATTGGGAACAAATTAAAGGTAAGGAGTTTTTTGAGTAAACTGTCCCTTTAAGGATTCCACTCTCTAAACTGTAAACGCAGTTCAGTTTTTCCCACCAACCAGCTGCGAACTAATTACAAGAAACTTCTAACTAGTGAAGCTTCCTCTCAAAGCATATGGATCCAATTAACTCAAACTGTTGCAGATTTTAATCAATCTTTCTTCAAGTAGCTAAACTTGAAGACTCTCTTATGAAGTAACCAGAGCATAGAATAATAAAAAAACAGAAAAAAAAATGCTATTGATAAAAGAAGACACCGATGTGCAGAAATCTATAAATGACATTAGCTTTCTGTATATTGTTTATTATCCCTTAACATAATTTATGCTTTTAAACACATCTGACTGAAATATATCTTTTTTTACGAAACATATTGTGAGATGAACCAGTCATATCAAATTACTGTAGAGGAAAGTTCCTCTACAATTTAAAGGGACACTGAACCCAATTTATTTCTTTCATGATTCTGATAGAGCATAACATTTTAAGCAACTTTCTAATTGACTCCTATTATCAAATTTTCTTTGTTCTATTGCTATCTTTATTTAAAACGCAGGCATGTGATGCACAGGAGCCGGCCCATTTTTGGTTGGGGACCTAGATTATGTTTGCTTATTGGTGGGTAGATGTAAGCCTCCAATAAGCAAGCACTATCCATGGTGCTGAACCTAAAATGAGTTGGCTGCTAAGATTTACATTCTGCTTTTAAAATAAAGATAGCAAGAGAATGAAGAAAAATTGATAATAGGAGTAAATTAGAAAGTTGCTTAAAATGTCATGTTCTATCTGAATCATAAAAGAAAACATTTGGGTTCAGTGTCCCTTTAAGGGACATTAAACCCTTCAATTTTGTAGAGTAATGTTTAATTTCTATGTTTGCCCCAAGACTTATTAAGGGTCAGATTACAAGTGGAGCAGTATTTAATGCTCCGACTCGCACACTAACTCCGCTAGAAGCAAGCTTTTTGCACGCATTGGGTAGCGCTTGTATGAAAAGTAAAAGGTTTTCGCTTGCGTGCTAACCCGATGGGCGCAAAAAAACTAAGTTAGAATACCGCAAATGCATTAACGTATTCCCCCATCAAAGTGAATGGATCACAACCTACTCGCACAAAAACCAGATCACATATACTCTAGTAGTGCACTATCCCAGCATGAAAATATTAATATTTCACAGTCTAATGTTCTTCACATAGCAGAATATGTTCTATGTATCCATAAATATATATTTATTTCTACATATATCTGATTTTTTTTTGTTACAATATAGATCTATATATATATATATATATATATATATATACACACACATTAAAATATACAAATATTACAGGTAAAGTCCCAAATCTGGGTAATCCTAGGATTACCCAAGCAGCTCTTGGTAAAGCCCGAAGTAGTCTAATTCCCCATCTACACTATGTTTTTTGCTGTGGGGTTCAAGGAAGGCGCCCCGCCGATCTTCTGGCATCCACCCCAAGGGAACCTTCTGGAATTAGGTTTACACAGGGGGCTTTGCCCCCTTGAACTCCCCAGGCAGAGGCAAAAATAGATAGTGAAGATGTGGGAATTACAGTGAATCGTATACATGTTTCATACATTTATTTCTTACTAAAATGTGCTAAAAAGCCGCATTTTTTTTTACATAAAATATATAGATGTGGTGAATATGTTTGATGAAGTGAGTAGATTTATGATGTTACTTCGGGCTTTACCCAGAGCTGCTTGGGTAATGCTACGATTACCCAATTTTGGACTTTGCCCATAATGAATATATATATATATACATATATACTGTATATATAGGAATATCTATTTATAATTACTTAGAGCATATCGTGCTATGTGCAAAACATTGGGATGTGAAATATTTACAGAAAATACACAGTATAACAATTTACTAAATATGAATATTGCATAAATATACTGTTTCATGTTTCCATCTACTCGAATGCAAAATCTCTAATGCACATACATATATATATATATATATCACCAGTCACTGAAGGGCACTCTCAGGTCTTTAAATAATTATTCTTTATTTCTTAAAAAAAAAAAAAAGACATCAAAATTGTCAACGTCTTGGCTTATTCACAAGCCTTTTTCAAGACATTAATATTTTGGCTTATATTCAAGCATTTTCAAATGCAGCAATTCAGCTGTTCTCCACTTGTCTCAGTGTCTCCAGAATGAAGGTGTTGAAATGGCTCAGTCAAAGTCCAGACCTCAACCGGATTGAAATGCTATGGTAGGACCTTAAGAGAGCTGCACATAAACGAATGCCCGCAACACTCAATTATCTAAAGCAACGTTGTAAAGAAGAGTGGGCCAAAATTCCTCCACAATGTTGTGAGAGACTGATAAAGTCATACAGAAAACGATAACTTCAAGCTATTGCTGCTAAAGGTGGTTCTGCAAGCTACTGAATTATAAGGTGTACTTCGTTTTTCACGCATGTCTTCTCCATATTGACTTTATTTTTGTTAAATAGATCATGACACAGTATAATATGTCATGTGTTGTTCATCTGAGGTTGTATTACTTAATTTTAAGACCTGCTAAGGATCAGATGAGTTTTATTATGTCCTGATACGTAAAACCATAGAATTCAAAGAGGGTGTTCTATCTTTTTCACATTGCTGTGTATATATATATATATATATATATATATATATATATATACATACATACATACAGTATATATATATATATATACACACACACACAACTCCAATAGGTAAGTCCAGCACCTTTCTTTGTTATTCCAGCATATATTTCAACATATTTATCCTTTCTTGACTAGTGCACGTACGCTTAGTGAGGTCTGCCAGCCTCACATATACATATAGTGAAACAAATAGGTAGCTTCAGCACTTTTTAGTAAATGTATCCATACTTTATTGAGGTAACAAACAAAATAAAAACAGCAACGTTTCGAGTCAACACAGACCCTTAGTCATGCATGACTAAGGGTCTGTGTTGGCTCGAAAAGTTGCTGTTTTTATTTTGTTTGTTACCTCAATAAAGCATGGATACTTTTACTAAAAAGTGCTGACGCTACCTATTTGTTTCACTATATATATATATATATATATATATATATATATATATATATATATATATATATATATATATATATATATATATATATATATATACACATACAGGTAGCCCTCAGTTTACGCCGGGGTTAGGTTCCAAAAGGAATGGTTGTAAATCTAAACCGTTGTAAATTGAAATCCAGTTTATAATGTAAGTCAATGGGAAGTGAGGGAGTTAGGTTCCAGGCCCCTCTGAAAATTGTCATAAGTAACACCTAATACATTATTTTCAAGCTTTAAAATGAATCCTTTAAATGCTAAAGAGCATTATAAACCTATTAAACTAATCACACAACACAAAATATACAATTAAACTAAGTTACATAAACAAAAACATTTGCTAAACAGCATTATAAACCTAATAAAATAATCACACAACATACACTTTACTTGCATTTTTCTGCAAACAATTCTTTCTATGCATTCCAATCTGGACTGATTTATAGACCGGAAGATCTTGTTCCTATGAAAGCTGCTTGATAGCTCAGGTCTAGTTATACTGATTCATTTTAGCTTGCTTGGCTTGCATATCTTTGCTGCAACACAAGTGGACAGCTCCACCTACTGGCTATTTTAATCAATGCACTGCGTCTCAATGCTTTTCAATAGCAGTCACATGACCGAAAAAAAACATAATTTATGTAAGAACTTACCTGATAAATTCATTTCTCTCATATTAGCAAGAGTCCATGAGCTAGTGACGTATGGGATATACATTCCTACCAGGAGGGGCAAAGTTTCCCAAACCTTAAAATGCCTATAAATACACCCCTCACCACACCCACAATTCAGTTTAACAAATAGCCAAGAAGTGGGGTGATAAAAAAGTGCGAAAGCATATAAAATAAGGAATTGGAATAATTGTGCTTTATACAAAAAAATCATAACCACCACAAAAAGGGTGGGCCTCATGGACTCTTGCTAATATGAAAGAAATGAATTTATCAGGTAAGTTCTTACATAAATTATGTTTTCTTTCATGTAATTAGCAAGAGTCCATGAGCTAGTGACGTATGGGATAAAGATTACCCAAGATGTGGATCTTTCCACACAAGAGTCACTAGAGAGGGAGGGATAAAATAAAGACAGCCAATTCCTGCTGAAAATAATCCACACCCAAAATAAAGTTTAATAAAAAACATAAGCAGAAGATTCAGACTGAAACCGCTGCCTGAAGTACTTTTCTACCAAAAATTGCTTCAGAAGAAGAAAATACATCAAAAAGGTAGAATTGAAAAAGTATGCAAAGAGGACCAAGTTGCTGCTTTGCAAATCTGATCAACCGAAGCTTCATTCCTAAACACCCAGGAAGTAGAAACTGACCTGGTAGAATGAGCTGTAATCCTCTGAGGCGGAGTTTTACCCGACTCAACATAGGCAAGATGAATTAAAGATTTCAACCAAGATGCCAAAGAAATGGCAGAAGCTTTCTGGCCTTTTCTAGAACCGGAAAAGATAACAAATAGACTAGAAGTCTTTCGGAAAGACTTAGTAGCTTCAACATAATATTTCAAAACTCTAACAACATGCAAAGAATGCAATATTTTCTCCTTAGAATTCTTAAGATTAGGATATAATGAAGGAACCACAATTTCTCTACTAATGTTGTTGGAAATCACAACTTTAGGTAAAAATTCAAAAGAAGTTCGCAACACCGCCTTATCCTGATGAAAAATCAGAAAAGGAGACTCACAAGAAAAGAGCAGATAATTCAGAAACTCTTCTGGCAGAAGAGATGGCCAAAAGGAACAAAACTTCCCAAGAAAGTAATTTAATGACCAATGAATGCATAGGTTCAAAGGGAGGAGCTTGAAGAGCTCCCAGAACCAAAATCAAACTCCAAGGAGGAGAAATTGACTTAATGACAGGTTTTATACGAACCAAAGCTTGTACAAAACAATGAATATCAGGAAGAATAGCAATCTTTCTGTGAAAAAGAACAGAAAGAGCAGAGATTTGTCCTTTCAAGGAACTTGCAGACAAACCCTTATCTAAACCATCCTGAAGAAACTGAAAAAAATTCTCGGCATTCTAAAAGAATGCCAAGAAAAATGATGAGAAAGACACCAAAAAATATAAGTCTTCCAGACTCTATAATATATCTCTCTAGATACAGATTTACGAGCCTGTAACATAGTATTAATCACAGAGTCAGAGAAATCTCTTTGACCAAGAATCAAGCGTTCAATCTCCATACCTATAAATTTAAGGATTTCAGATCCTGATGGAAAAAAAGGACCTTGCGACAGAAAGTCTGGTCTAACGTTAGAGTCCATGGTTGGCAAGAGGCCATCCGGACAAGATCCGCATACCAAACCTGTGAGGCCATGCCGGAGCTACCAGCAGAACAAACGAGCATTCCTTCAGAATCTTGGAGATTACTCTTGGAAGAAGAACTAGAGGCGGAAAGATATAGGCAGGATGATACTTCCAAGGAAGTGAAAATGCATCCACTGCCTCCGCCTGAGGATCCCGGGATCTGGACAGATATCTGGGAAGTTTCTTGTTTAGATGAGACGCCATAAGATCTATTTCTGGAAGTTCCCACATTTGAACAATCTGAAGAAATACCTCTGGGTGAAGAGACCATTCGCCCGGATGGAACATTTGGCGGCTGAGATAATCCGCTTCCCAATTGTCTACACCTGGGATATAAACCGCAGAGATTAGACAGGAGCTGGATTCCGCCCAAACCAAAAAAATTCGAGATACTTCTTTCATAGCCAGAGGACTGTGAGTCCCTCCTTGATGATTGATGTATGCCACAGTTGTGACATTGTCTGTCTGAAAACAAATGAACGATTCTCTCTACAGAAGAGGCCAAAACTGAAGAGCTCTGAAAATTGCACAGAGTTCCAAAATATTGATCGGTAATCTCACCTCCTGAGATTCCCAAACTCCTTGTGCCGTCAGAGATCCCCACACAGCTCCCCAACCTGTGAGACTTGTATCTGTTGAAATTACAGTCCAGGTCGGAAGCACAAAAAGAAGCCCCCTAAATTAAACGATGGTGATCTGTCCACCACGTTAGAGAGTGTCGAACAATTGGTTTTTAAAGATATAAATTGAGATATCTTTGTGTAATCCTTGCACCATTGATTCAGCATACAGAGCTGAAGAGGTCGCATGTGAAAACGAGCAAAGGGGATCGCGTCCGATGCAGCAGTCATAAGACCTAGAATTTCCATGCATAAGGTTACCGAAGGGAATGATTGTGACTGAAGGTTTCGACAAGCTGAAATCAATTTTAGACGTCTTTTGTCTGTTAAAGACAGAGTCATGGACACTGAATCTATCTGGAAACCCAGAAAGGTTACCCTTGACTGAGGAATCAATGAACTTTTTGGTAAATTGATCCTCCAACCATGATCTTGAAGAAACAACACAAATCGATTCGCATGAGATTCTTCGAATGAGAAGACTGAGCAAATACCAAGATAATCGTCCAAATAAGGAAATACCAAAACCCCGTTCTCTGAATACAGAAAGAAGGGCACCGAGAATCTTTGAAAAAAATTCTTGGAACTGAGGCTAGGCCAAACGGTAGAGCCACAAAACTGGTAATGCTTGTCTAAAAAGAGAATCTCAGACACTAAAAAAGATCTGGATGAATCGGAATATGCAGATACACATCCTGTAAATCTATTGTAGACATATAATGCCCTTACTAAACAAAAGGCAGAATAGTCCTACAGTAACCATCTTGAATGTTGGTATCCTTACATAACGATTCAATATTGATAGATCCGGAACTGGTCTGAAGGAATTGACCTTCTTTGGTACAATGAAGAGATAAAATAAAACCCTAGTCCCTGTTCCAGAACTGGAACTGGCATAATTACTCCAGCCAACTCTAGATCTGAAACACATTTCAGAAATGCTGAGCCTTGCTGTGTTAACTGGGACACGGGAAAGAAAAAAATCTCTTAGCAGGAGGCCTTAACTTGAAGCCAATTCTGTACCTTTCTGAAACAATGTTCTGAAACCAGAGATTGAGAACGGAATTGATCCAAATTCCTTTGAAGAAAACGTAATCTGCCCCATACCAGCTGAACTGGAAAAAAGGGCCGCACCTTCATGGGTACTTAGGAGCTGACTATAGGTTTCTATAAGGCTTGGATATATTCCAAACTGGAAAAAGTTTCCAAACTGATACCGCTCCTGAGGATGAAGGATCAGGCTTTTGTTCCTTATTATGAAAAAAAGAACAAAAAAATGATTATTACCCTGGACAGAAAGGGAAAACAAAGTTGACTTAGAAGACATATCAGCATTCCAAGTTTAATCCATAAAGCTTTTCTAGCTAAAATAGCTAGAGACATATACCTGACATCAACACTAATGATATCAAAAGATGGTATCACCAATAAAATTATTAGCATGTTATAGAATAATAATAATGCTATAAAATTATGATCTGTTACTTGTTGTGCTAAAACTTCTAACCAAAAAGTTGAAGCTGCAGCAACATCCGGTAAAAATATAGCAGGTCTAAGAAGATTACCTGAACATAAGTAAACTTTTCTTAGAAAGGATTCAATTTTCTTATCTAAAGGATCCTTAAATTTAGTACTATCTGCCGTAGAAATAGTAGTACATTTTAGCAGGAATAGAGACAGACCCAAACCTTAGGGATTTTGTCCCAAAAAACTCTAATCTGTCAGATGGCACAGGATATAATTGCTTAAACGTTTAGAAGGAGTAAAAGAATTACCCAAATTATTCCATTCCCTGGAAATTACTTCAGAAAAAACATCAGGGAGATTAAACACTTCTGGAATAACTACAGGAGATTTAAAAACCCTATTTAAACGTTTGGATTCAGTATCAAGAGGACCAGAATCCTCTATATCTAAAGCAATTAATACTTCTTTAAAATAAAGAACGAATAAATTCCATCTTGAACAAATACAAAGATTTATCAGCATCAACCTCTGAGACAGAAACCTCTGAACCAGAAGAACCATTATCAGTATCAGAATGATGATGTTCATTTAAAAATTCATCTGAAAAAAAGAGAAGTTTTAAAGGACTTTTATGTAAACTAGAAGGAGAAATAACAGACATAGCCTTCTAAATGGATTTAAAAAATAAAATCTCTTATGTTTATCAGGAACACTCTGAAATTTAGATGTTGACGGAACAGCAACAGGTAATATAACAGTACTAAAGGAAATTTTATCTGCATTAATAAGTTTGTCATGACATGCAATACAAACAACAGCTGGAGAAACAGATACCAAAAATTTATAGCAGATACACTTAGCTTGGTAGCTCCAGCCCCGGCAGTGATTTTCCTAAAGTATCTTCTGACTCAGTTGCAACGTGGAACATCTTGCAATATGTAATAGAAAAAACAACATATAAAGCAAAATTGAACAAAATCCTTAAATGACAGTTTCAGGAATGGGAAAAAAATGCCAGTGAACAAGCTTCTAGCAACCAGAAGCAATAAATAATGAGACTTAAATAATGTGGAGACAAAAGCGACGCCCATATTTTTTAGCGCCAAACAAGACGCCCACATCCGGAACGCCGACATTTTTGGCGCAAAATAACGTCAAAAAAATGACGCAACTTCCGGCGACACGTATGACGCCGGAAACGGAAAAGAATTTTTGCGCCAAAAAAATCCGCGCCAAGAATGACGCAATAAAATGAAGCATTTTCAGCCCCCGCGAGCCTAACAGCCCACAGGGAAAAAAGAGTCAAATTTTTGAAAGGTAAGAAAAAATGATTAATTCAAATGCATTATCTCAAATATGAAACTGATTGTCTGAAAAATAAGGAAAGTTGAACATTCTGAGTCAAGGCAAATAAATGTTTGAATACATATATTTAGAACTTTATAAACAAAGTGCCCAACCATAGCTTAGAGTGTCACAGAAAATAAGATTTACTTACCCCAGGACACTCATCTACATGTTTGTAGAAAGCCAAACCAGTACTGAAACGAGAATCAGCAGAGGTAATGGTATATATAAGAGTATATCGTCGATCTGAAAAGGGAGGTAAGAGATGAATCTCTACGACCGATAACAGAGAACCTATGAAATAGACCCCGTAGAAGGAGATCACTGCATTCAAATAGGCAATACTCTCCTCACATCCCTCTGACATTCACTGCACGCTGAGAGGAAAACCGGGCTCCAACTTGCTGCGGAGCGCATATCAACGTAGAATCTAGCACAAACTTACTTCACCACCTCCATCGGAGGCAAAGTTTGTAAAACTGAATTGTGGGTGTGGTGAGGGATGTATTTATAGGCATTTTAAGGTTTGGGAAACTTTGCCCCTCCTGGTAGGAATGTATATCCCATACGTCACTAGCTCATGGACTCTTGCTAATTACATGAAAGAAAGGTTGTTATTCTGAAACGGTGCAAATTGAACCATTGTAAATCGAGGGCCATCTGTATATATACACATACACACACACACTGATAGTAACAGACAATGATTCCTTATTCTGAAGACTAACATGCAAATTAACTCAATCTTACAGAGACTAATTTCTGTGCAACAGAGAATGTAAGTAAATTCTGGCACAGCACACCTACTCTGCATAGCATCTTGGTGGTTGATAAAAGCCAACACCGTAATGTTGTCAGATAGCAACCAAATGTAATGATGAAAAATAAAGGAGGTAATCGCTGCCTATCATACAAGTATCTGCTTTCCACAAGCCTCAAACTGGGAGACAGAATGACTGTATAGATCCTTTTCGACTTAGATAATTGGACATGTCATCCCACTGTGCAAAGTAGCACAGTTGTAATAGCCTCATGAAATATCTTGTATAAGGAATCATTTCCAAGGGAGCAGTTACCATTTAAATGATAAGAAACATGTAATTGCCAGATTTTTAGTCTCTTTCTAGGAACTCCATAAACTTCAGGTCAGGTCATAAGGCATATTTAAAGACATATAAAAAGGAGATTCTATCTCAAATCCACAATTCCTAATGCTGAGAAGCTGCCCTAACTTGTCAACTTACAACTGTAATGTCAGGAAGTCATGCTGCTGATCCGTACAGCTTGTTCCAATTACGCCACATGAAACCTGCACTTTGTATTGGTTAAAACACCATTATATTAACTTCATTATATAAAAACAATGCAGAAGGGGTTTTGCGCCTGTTAACCGTTCGTTCTCATCAATTTTTAGGACATGCATAACTAATAGGTCTTAGACTGCTTGAATAGAAATGTTTTGGCTATAAAACAAAACAAATGGGACATATGTGTGTCTTAAATAACACTCAGAAATAGAAACTTGTTTGACAGTACAACAGGACCGGACTGGGAACAAAAATAGGCCCGGGCATTTAAAGGTGGAGCAGCCCACATCAGTTAGACCTTTGTAAGCTAGGTAGCCATAATAGACCAGAACTTTCATTCTGCAGCACCTTTGCTTAAAGGGACACTGAACCCAAATTTTTTCTTTCGTGATTCAGATAGAACATGTAATTTTAAGCAACTTTCTAATTTACTCCTATTATCAATGTTTCTTCTTTCTCTTGCTATCTTTATATGAAAAAGAAGGCATCTAAGCTTTTTTCTTGGTTCAGAACTCTGGGCAGCAGTTTTTGATTGGTGGATGAATTTATCCACCAATCAGCAAGGACAACCTAGGTTGTTCACCAAAAATGGGCCGGCATCTAAACTTACATTCTTGCATTTCAAATAAAGATACCAAGAGAATAAATAACATTTGATAATAGGAGTAAATTAGAAAGTTGCTTAAAATGTCATGCTCTATCTGAATCACAAAAGAAAAAATTTGGGTACATTGTCCCTTTAACAGTAAGGCAGAAAAAGTACTTTCTGCTTCAAATAATAGGCAGATTGTTTCAGCTTTCCTATTATTACCCATATTAAGAGAGGGTGGGGCCTCTACATAGCAAAAAGGCCCACATAAGAGCCCGGGCCGCCGGGAATTTGCCCTGTATGCCCAATGGAGAGTCCGAGCCTGCAGAACAAGAGAATCTTTGGAAAGAGTGATCTGCAAACCTAAACTCTTAAGGTACTAAGTGCCCAGGCATATATGATAAACCGATAACTCATTTGCTGTAGATTTAACCAAAATATCATCTATGTAAAAAAACAAAACAAAAAACTACTGCCTGACTGATCTCTGCAAGAGGAGCGTAACATAATTAGATAAAAACTCCTACTACTGTTGGCAATGTAAAAGAACATACACGTTTTAATTGAACTGTTCCAACACAGATCTAAGGAGAATTCTGAAATAAAGTGTATTCATGATAAGGGGAAGATAAGTATTACAGTTATGAATGGACATGTGTCTATTAAAACAAGCGAAGAAGAATAGGATTTCTAAAATGAAACACTATTCAGTAAATCTGGTTAAGCATACTGTCTGAGAGCTCCAAAAGCTAAGTTCTATAAAACAGCCTTAGCCTTCCACATAGATTAGGGGACAAACAGTAATACATTGAACATCAAAAGCCCTTCAGCTTAGGAACCAGGGGAAAGGTCTTTTACATGGCTTACTTGATCTCAGAATAAGTTTAGCAACCAGGGAAAAGGTCTTTTACATGACTTACTTGATCTCAGAATAAGTTTAGGAACCAGAGGTAAGGTCTTTTACATAGCTTACTTGATCTCAGAATACATTTAGGAACCAGTGGAAATGTCTTTTGCATGGCTTACTTGATCTCAGAATACATTTAGGAACGAGTGGAAATGTCTTTTACATGGCTTACTTGATCTCAGAATAAGTTTAGGAACCAGTGGAAATGTCTTTTACATGGCTTACTTGATCTCAGAATAAGTTTAGGAACCAGGGGAAAGGTCTTTTACATGGCTTACTTGATCTCAGAATATGTTTTGGAACCAGGAGAAAGGCCTTTTACGTGGCTTACTTGATCTCAGAATAAGTATTAGAAACCAGAGGTAAGGTCTTTTACATGGCTTACTTGATCTCAGAATAAGTTTAGGAACCCGGGGAAAGATCTTTTACAAGGCGTACTTGATCTCAGAATAAGTTTAGGAACCAGGGGAAATGTCTTTTACAAGGCTTACTTGATCTCAGAATAAGTTTAGGAACCCGGGGAAAGATCTTTTACAAGGCTTACTTGATCTCAGAATAAGTTTAGGAACCAGGAGAAAGGCCTTTTACATGGCTTACTTGATCTCAGAATAAGTTTAGGAACCAGAGGAAAGGCCTTTTACATGGCTTACTTGATCTCAGAATAAGTTTAGGAACCAGAGGAAAGGCCTTTTACATGGCTTACTTGATCTCAGAATAAGTTTAGGAACCAGAGGAAAGGTCTTTTACATGGCTTACTTGATCTCAGAATAAGTTTAGGAACCAGAGGAAAGGCCTTTTACATGGCTTACTTGATCTCAGAATAAGTTTAGGAACCAGAGGAAAGGCCTTTTACATGGCTTACTTGATCTCAGAATAAGTTTAGGAACCAGGAGAAAGGCCTTTTACATGGCTTACTTGATCTCAGAATAAGTTTAGGAACCAGAGGAAAGGCCTTTTACATGGCTTACTTGATCTCAGAATAAGTTTAGGAACTAGAGGAAAGGCCTTTTACATGGCTTACATGTTCTCAGAATACAATTAGGAGCCATGGGAAAGATCTTCTACATGGCTTACTTGATCTCAGAATACATTTAGGAACCAGTGGAAATGTCTTTTACATGGCTTACTTGATCTAAGAATATGTTTAAGAACCAGTGTAAATGTATTTAACATGGCTTACTTGATCTCAGAGTAAGTTTAGGAACCAGTGGAAATGTCTTTTACATGGCTTACTTGATTTAAGAATACGTTTAAGAACCAGTGGAAATGTCTTTTACATGGCTTACTTGATCTCAGAGTAAGTTTAGGAACTAGTGGAAATGTCTTTTACGTGGCTTACTTGATCTCAGAATACATTTAGGAACCAGTGGAAATGTATTTTACATTGCTTACTTGATCTCAGAATACATTTAGGAACCAGGGGAGAGGTCTTTTACATGGCTTACTTGATCTCAGAATACATTTTGGAACCAGGGGAGAGGTCTTTTACATGGCTTACTTGATCTCAGAATACATTTAGGAACCAGGGGAGAGGTCTTTTACATGGCTTACTTGATCTCAGAATACATTTAGGAACCAGAGGAAAGGTCTTTTACATGGCTTACTTGATCTCAGAATAAGTTTAGGAACCAGAGGAAAGGCCTTTTACATGGCTTACTTGATCTCAGAATAAGTTTAGGAACCAGAGGAAAGGCCTTTTACATGGCTTACTTGATCTCAGAATAAGTTTAGGAACCAGGAGAAAGGCCTTTTACATGGCTTACTTGATCTCAGAATAAGTTTAGGAACCAGAGGAAAGGCCTTTTACATGGCTTACTTGATCTCAGAATAAGTTTAGGAACTAGAGGAAAGGCCTTTTACATGGCTTACATGTTCTCAGAATACAATTAGGAGCCATGGGAAAGATCTTCTACATGGCTTACTTGATCTCAGAATACATTTAGGAACCAGTGGAAATGTCTTTTACATGGCTTACTTGATCTAAGAATATGTTTAAGAACCAGTGTAAATGTATTTAACATGGCTTACTTGATCTCAGAGTAAGTTTAGGAACCAGTGGAAATGTCTTTTACATGGCTTACTTGATTTAAGAATACGTTTAAGAACCAGTGGAAATGTCTTTTACATGGCTTACTTGATCTCAGAGTAAGTTTAGGAACTAGTGGAAATGTCTTTTACGTGGCTTACTTGATCTCAGAATACATTTAGGAACCAGTGGAAATGTATTTTACATTGCTTACTTGATCTCAGAATACATTTAGGAACCAGGGGAGAGGTCTTTTACATGGCTTACTTGATCTCAGAATACATTTTGGAACCAGGGGAGAGGTCTTTTACATGGCTTACTTGATCTCAGAATACATTTAGGAACCAGGGGAGAGGTCTTTTACATGGCTTACTTGATCTCAGAATACATTTAGGAACCAGGGGAAAGGTCTTTTACATGGCTTACTTGATCTCAGAATAAGATGAAGTACATCTCCCTGTGAATTCAGAAGACATAAAATATAAACCAGTTGAAATGGCCCTGAGAAGGATTTCTGCCAAACAGAGAATGCGAGCTGCTTCTGGCATGGTAGACCTTCTCTGCACATCCTTTTGTGATTGTTTTTAATACACAATTATTGTCATAACAAATGTGAGAATGATTAAGAGAGAGATTAGAAGGTCTTTAGATTTAAAAACATCTCTTAGCTCTACAAGGTTTATGGAACCCCTGTAATAATTCTATTGAGTGCTGTATGTTACATTCTGTGGGTGCAGGTGATTTTTGTCTTACAAACTTGGTTAAAACATATTTAAGATACTTATTTTCAAATATTCTTTTTTAAATCTAAAAAACAAATATAACAAATACAATCAAACGTTCATGTCACTTTAAATATAGCTTTTAAAAGCCAGAGAGACGAGCCGAGGGGAGGGAAGGGGGCTCTTTCTATTTCTAACATTTCTATATGGGATACATACTGGCCGAATTCCGTTTCAGATACATAGCCTGTCAGCACTATAACTGAAATTGAAACTGAACAGCAGAAAAGTGAGGCTGCTACATTAGACTGCACACAGGGACCGCAGCTCACACAGAGACTGGACAGTGTATTTATGCAGCACAGTGGTAGCTCAGTGAGATATTTGGGGATACATTTCTGCTAAGAGATAGGCACATATTGCAAAACCAGCCTTTTTGTTCTTTATTTGATAAAGACAGTTAGGCATAATCTCTAACAACTAAAAGTGCCTGGCAAAAACCTAGAAATAGATAATAAAGAGGATGTAGCTGCCTGAGACACGCGGCGCTGGGACAGTCTGACATGGATGACTATAGCTAATTCTATACCCATCATTGCATCACTTGTCATGTCATCGCCTTTCACCCATCCCTACTAAAAAGAAAACAAATTTGCAGAAATGCTCGCATAAACTGTGAGGGGTGAGGCGTACATAATCTATTAATCATATCTGTAGGGATTGATGAGAAATAGAGGGAGTGCAGTGGTGATAGCGCATGTAATAATACCCAGCGGAGATCTAGGTGAATTGAAATCTCTCTAAAGAGGGAAAAGGGACATTTAGAAAAACCTGCTGGGTACTGAACAGCCACAAAATAAAAAGCAGTAGAAAATAGCTGATCTATCAACACTCACATTATGGCTACAAGAAAAGGAACCAAAGGAGATAAAAATCTAAAATCCTTATCAGTAGACACCTTTTTCAAAGCCTCTAAGATCTCCAAGACTCAAGAAGCTGCCCAGGTGGAAAATGAGGAAGACACGGATTCAGAAAATGAAGAGGAAATTGCAGATCTAACTCCCGCAACTAAAGCGGACTTGCAGGGCCTGGTGTCCAAACAAGATATAACTTCTAATTTTGAGAAACTGTGGGAGAAGATGGATAGCTTCCAAGCTACAGTCACGAATAGTCTTACGGACATTAAAACAGAGATACTAGAACTGGGCACTCGAGTAGACTCCTTAGAAACAGCCACAGAGGAAATAGGGGAGGAAATTACAACAGTCTCCCAAACTCTTGACTCACACAGCCAACACATACAGGATTTAGAAGAAAAAATTGAAGATCTGGAAAACCGGAGCAGACGCTCCAACATCAGGCTCAAAGGTATTCCTGAGTCAATCGGAGCAGAAGATCTACACAGTTATCTCCAGCAATTATTCCATGCTATACTGGGAGGACCGACAGATTCTGAGTGCCCAATAGAAAGAGCACATAGAGCCCTTAAAGCATAGCCCAAACCAGAACAACCACCAAGAGACGTTATTGTTAAGCTCTTACGGTTCCCTGATAGAGAAAAGATTCTACTGGCTGCCAGAAACAACCCCACCTTTAAGTTCCAGGGCAATATTATCCAATTTTTCCAAGACCTCTGCATCAAAACATTACAGAAAAGATATGCGCTGAAACCACTCACTCTTCTCCTGAGGAAAAACAACATCCCCTACAGATGGGGCTTCCCCTTTGCGTTGCAAGTGATGCGAAATGGTAAAATGCTTACTATTAAAGCCACTGAGGAGATCCCAGAAATCTGCAAATCCCTGAACCTGGAACCTCCGGTCATCTTGGGGGAGGATTCAGAATCTACCCCTTCTGCTGTATTGTCACTGAAGGCGAAACCTCAAAGACCAAAATGGAAAAAGGTGACTAACAAAAAGAAAACCAAGACATAAGACATCCAAACAATATGTGAGTGCCTTAGACGAGAATGTCTATTCTCTTTTTTTTTTCTCTCTCTTGCATTCTGGGGCCTCCCCTCGGACTTAGGGGTTGCTGAAAACGGCCGAATAGCCGACTACCACTCAGACTCACAAGGCGGGTCTGGGACTCTTCATTGAATGCAGATGATGTAAAATTGAAATTCCATGTCGTACTTGCACAGTGCAGGTTTTATGTGCAGGTCTCGATGTATCCACATTCAATTGTTTAATTGTTTTTTAATGTTATGTTGTTATGTTTGTTTGCTTATATTACTAATATTACAATGCACACCATGTTGTATAACTTTACTAAGCTCATCTTGCGGAAATGCTCTACACAGGTATAGGAAAAGGAAGAGACAATTAGAGGGACGGAGTAGGAGGAGGGAAACTAACAAGCTTTTGTTGGAGGGAGATCTGTTGTCAGGGTTCCCCGATACCAAGGGAGGGATTGAGAGGAAGTGTGGGTGTACAAATTATGATGCTCACTCCTAAGATAGTTTTGATCTCGCATAATGCGAGAGGACTAAACACCGATGTTAAAAGGAGGACGGCCATGTCACATTATAGACGACTTAAAGCTAATGTTATTTTTCTTCAGGAGACTCATTTCCTGAAAGATACTATCCCCAAATACTGGGCAAGAGATTACTCAAAGCAGTATCACTCTGCCTTGGATTCCAAAAAGAGAGGGGTCTCTATCCTTATACACTCCTCAATACCCTTTATCCATAGAGAGACTATATCTGATAAGGAGGGTAGATACCTTTTAGTGTTTGGATGTTTGGGAGGTGTAGAGATTCTTTTATGCAATATATACGCCCCAAATGAACAACAAGATAAATTTTTCACTGTTATTTCGAATTTGCTAACTGACTGGTCTAGACTAAGAATAATATTGGCGGGGGATTTTAACATTGACCTACAATCACTGACTAAGCAAACAATTTCCCAACAGTCTAAGAAAAAGCAGAGACAAAAGAGTATTGCTAAGAACATTCTAGACGCCCTAGCTCAACACACACTACAGGACACATGGCAAACACAACATGGTGGGCTAGGAGACACTACATTTTATTCAGCACCACACGACAGCTATTCAAAAATAGACTACGTATTTACTAGCCAGATACTGCAACCAGCAATACATTCATTAGATATTCACCCATGTGTCTGGTCAGATCACTCTCTGACAGCGCTTACTCTAGGAGACTTAGCGGATCCTAAGAGAACTAGGACATGGACATACGATGTGTCTAGCACTAAACACCCGCCCGTTAAGAGCAAGATTTTACATAGCCTACAAGAATATTGGAAAATTAATGTTGGGTCTACAGAAAACACAGCTATACCCTGGGCGGCCCATAAGGCGGTGATCAGAGGGGTTCTAATTAAAGAAAAGGCATTACATAATAAGAAGTACAACGATCTTATTAATCAACTGAACACAGAAATTGCCATATTAGAAAAACTACACAAATCAAACCACTCTGGAGTCACACTCACCAAGCTACTTGAAAAAAAGCAAACTCTACAATCTATGCTGAATGGACACTCCATGAAAGCTATACATAGACTAAAGACGAACTATTTTATCTTTGCCAACAAACCTGACAAATACTTAGCAAAAAAACTTAGAGACAATTACCAATCCCTTTCTATACCATGCATTCAGACACCGACAGGCCAGACCACGACTCATCCACAGGACATTGTTGATACGTTTGCCAAATTTTATCAGACATTATATGATGGCACGAAAGTGCAGCATAACCCAGAAACGAAGGAGGCTTTTAACTCCTTTATGGATAAGGCAGGCTTGCCAGTGATAACTGAAGGAGACAGAATTAATCTTAATGCTGAGATCACAAGAGCTGAGGTGATAACGGCTATAAAAGACCTTAGACCTGGCAAGGCCCCGGGACCTGATGGATTCCCGGGGGAGTACTATAAGGCGTTTAGGGAAGTCCTGGTGCCACACTTGATAACATTTGCAAATCATATCATGGAAGGGAGACCGATACCAGAAGAACTCCTTAGAGCCAAAATTGTGGTAATACCAAAACAGGGGAAAAACCCTAATTTATGTAGCAGCTATAGGCCTATCTCCCTTATCAATCAAGATGTTAAGATTGTGACAAAAATCCTGGCCAACCGACTCAAACATATTCTACCAAGAATAATCCACCCTGATCAAGTGGGATTCATTAAGGATAGGGAAGCCCCGGACAATATCCGTAGAATGGTATCGATAATAGACTTATTGCGAGACAGAAAAGTGCCTTCTCTGGTCCTATCATTGGATGCGGAGAAGGCATTTGACAGGGTTGACTGGAAATACATGCTGAGTCTTTTGTCACACATGGGATTCGAAGGCAACTTCATGAAGGCAGTTCAGGGGTTATACTCAAAGCCTACAGCATTTGTTCGGGCGATAGGACACCAATCAGAAACCTTCCCTATACTCAATGGCACCAGACAAGGTTGCCCACTCTCACCTCTGATCTTTGCCATATGCATTGAACCATTGGCGGCGTATATACGCAATTGTCCTGATATATTTGGCCTAGAGATTGGAAGATTCCACCATAAAATTACCTTATTTGCGGACGATGTGTTGCTGACTATCTCTAAACCTCTGCATTCATTACCATATGTATATCAAACAATACAGCAGTTTTCTAAAATATCGGGATATAAAATAAATATAGATAAGTGTGAGGCGCTACCCCTTTCTATTCCTAAGCATACTATCAAACTGATAGAAGCAAACTTTGATTTTAATTGGGCTCTAGACGGGTTGAAATATTTAGGCATAAAGTTGGTGTCACATTCCTCGAAGCTATATGAAGCAAACTATACCCCTTTACTTAAAGAGATTAGATCTGATTTGGGAAAATGGAAGAAAATGGGTTTTTCTTGGTATGGGAGACTATCCGCGATAAAAATGACGACTCTACCTAGAATATTATACTTATTTAGGGTGCTCCCGATCAGGATTAACATTACAGACATTGCTAGCCTTCAGAGAGACATACATAGCTTCCTAAGAGACAGTAAGCACCCGAGAATTCCTCACACTATCTTAAATAGACATAGGCAACTGGGAGGGATAGGGGTCCCTAACCTACTTGATTACTATAGAGCGGCAAGACTGGCCCAGGATTCCCTCTTGAGTAGGAGACAGGAAGATGTAATATGGCCTCTCTTAGAAGCAGAGATGGTGGGACAGGAGACTCCAGATGGCATCCTTTGGTCTAAAAAACTGACTGATGGGCATCCCACATACCAGAATAAGATCAC
This sequence comes from Bombina bombina, assembly GCF_027579735.1. Lineage (NCBI taxonomy): Eukaryota > Metazoa > Chordata > Amphibia > Anura > Bombinatoridae > Bombina > Bombina bombina. Next base: position 148,579,195 of record NC_069509.1, on the reverse strand, counting down.
ATTACTCTCTAGACGACAGTGGCCACCCACACGGACCAGGGAGGGAATTCTTCCCTCACACACAAAGATTCGGCCCTTGAAATTCATTGTTAACGAAGAATTTAAATTTCACATCAAAAAATGGGAAAATAAGGGGTTATATAGGGTAGCTGACATGTACTCCCAGGGCAATTTGCTGACCTTTACACAGCTCCAACAGAAACTTGAACCTCTTCCATTACCATGGTTCTTATACCTCCAAGTAGTATCAGCCGTACGTACATACATAGATAAATCCCCGACACACATTAGACAAACTGAGCTTGAACACCTTTGCACAGCAACTGCTCGACCTAAGAGGGCAATTTCTAGGCTATACATTTCAATCCAAGACTCTAAAAGTGACTCTAAGACAACATTAATGACAAAATGGGAAGCAGATATAGATAAAGAGTTAGAAAGAGACAAATGGCAAGAAACATTGCACCAAACCTGTAAGGGCCTCATTAGTGCCGATCTAAGAGAAAATGTATTAAAAACATCTTTCAGATGGTACCTTACCCCAACTAAGACAGCCCATATGGGAAAAGAGAGCTCTAAATTTTGCTACAGAGGGTGCAAAGAGGTAGGTTCATATCTACACATGTGGTGGGGATGCCCCAAGGTACGTAGAGTATGGCAAGAATTGTCTTCCCTACTGGGAAAAGTGTTGGGCGAACGAATTGATCTCACCCCGGCTCAGGCTTTATTGCATGAACGTATCCCTAGTTTGAACAAATACATTAACACGTTTATTAGAATACTGTGCACCACGACTAGAATAGTGATCGCTAAATACTGGAAGACGGAGGTACCGTCGTGGTCAGAAGTGATAGCTAGAATTAAGTTGGTATACTCAATGTATGAATCTGCTGCACAGATCCAAGATACGGAGGCCCAATTTCAGAAAGTCTGGTTTTATTGGATGCTGGAGGGGGATAATAATCTGACTTCTAGGGTAACTGAGGGGGAGATGGAACAGAGAGGGGAGAGAGACAGGGTGTGAGGGAAGAGAAGAGGAGGTGAGGAATGGAATTAGTTACTACCTTTGGGAGCAAGATAAGATGAGAAACCAACTCTTTGATATGTTAAAAACACAAAATACAACGCTTAAATATTAAGGTATAAGTTTGATTCGTGCATTGATTATTGTTTTTCATGTTTACATAGTTTTAGTTTTGAGTTATTGTTAAGGAGGCTGAGAATCTTTGAAGATCATGCCTCCTACATACTACATGTTCCCCAAATAGATAATACATGATGGGCATTGTTTAGAAAATGTTTGAGGGACCATGTGTTTATATCTAAATAACACACTCTTGCCTGAAAATGTAATGCAGAACGTACAAAGTGAGGGGGACTATTCTCATTGGAACAAACCTCAAGTAAAAAAGAAACTTGTTGGAATCAGAAATTCTATTGAAGGACATTCCTCTTTGAAATGTGACTTAGTTCCCCAAGATCTGATGTTTTCTAATGATTGAAAGTCTGTATTTTCTCTTTCGCTTTTTTGATGTCATTGTTGGAAGAGTGTGATTAATAAAAATATATTTCAATTAAATATAGCTTTTAGTTCAAAATAAATAATGGTATAAAAAGACTAATCCCAACCTGATTCCCCCCCCCCCCCCCAATACTGCTTCTTCAGAGGAAGTGCATTGAATAGTGTCGGTAGGACATACCCTAGAACGATTTTAAAGGAGAAAATTTAAAAAAACACTTGGTTTGTGGGGAAAAAATGTGCTCGTCTCACACTCCCTAAATAAGCCAAAGCAGCAAATTCTGTAACCTGCAAATTATGTAAATAAAATAGCTGGGATTGGTAATTTGCTGCAGTTTGAAGAGAAAAAAAAGAGCTTTGCTTTTTGAACTTTCTAGGGAACGTGGGTCAAAACACTATTTTTAAACAAAACCAAGAGAATGTTAAATTTCCCTTCAAACATTGCCACAAACTGTAGTCTCCCCAAGTTTGCTTTAAATGAACACTAAACCCAATTTTTTTTTCAGATAGATAAGCAAATTTAAGCAATTTTCTAATTTACTCCTATTATCAATTTTTCTTTGTTCTATCTTTATTTGAAAAAGAAGGAATCTAAGCTAAGGAGCCAGCCAATATTTGGTTCAGGCCCCTGGGCAGCGCTTGTTTATTGGTGGGTGCATTTAGCCACCAATCAGCAAGCACAACCCAGGTTGAGAACTAAAAATGAGCCAGCTTCTAAACTTACATTCTTGCTTTTCAAATAAAGATCACAAGAGAATGAGGAAAAATTGATAATTGGGGTAAATTAGAAAGTTGCTTAAAATTGCATGTTCTATCTGAATCATGAAAAAAAAATTGGGTTCAGTGTCCCTTTAAATTATTGTTGGCTTCTGATAACAGATCACTGGCTAAATGGTGTTACTTTAAAGAAGTGTTCCAGGCAACCAGCTGCTATGGTGGAAAAAAAAACACCATATATTTGCCACACATTTATTTCCCATTGCTAGACTTGTGGGTCATTTCAGACATGCAGGTCCCCCAGTAAGAAGTAATGACACAAAAGAAAAAAAAGAGAAGAAATGAGTCAGATGGATGAGATAAAAGAAGCAGGTAAACTAAACGCAACAGCATTAACTGAAGCACAAAAACAAGTGCTGTACATTGACTGAGCAAGCAGGCTGGCAGAATCCCAATGAGGAAAAGCTTTTGGAAGACGCAGTAACAGTTGTTTCCTTAGTAAAAGATAGAGAAGTTAATGTATAAATGAAAACCTTCAAATGCAAATGACGTGCTTGTCTGTATTTTGCATAGTTTGTTGTAATGACATTTTTGAAGCATAATCAGCAGAGCCTGTAATAGTTTGCACATAATGATGCAATTAATATAAAGGTGTCTGCAGAATGTCCGTCATATTTCTGAAAATAAATGTATTCTTTATAGAATTGTGTCTGCACCGTGCGTTCTGATTGGATGGTGTCTTCCTGTGCACAGCACATGGAACATACTTACCAGTCAGAGGCCTTTTAGAGCAGAGTTTAAAGGGACATTAAACACTAAATACATGCTAGATAGAATGATGCATTCAAAGAAAAGATTAGTCTGGGATTAACATGTAGATGCATTTTTTAAAGTTTCATTAGTTGTTTAAAAAGTGACAAAATAAGTGTAAAGTTTTAGTGTCTATAAAACACTGGGAGCTGCCATGTTGTAACTTGTGTTACCTTCTCTGCTGTGGCCAATTAGGGACAGTTATAAATAGGTCACTAGAGTGTGCAGCCAATGGTTGTGCTGGATTTAACAGTGTTCTGCGCTTCCATTTCTAACAGGAACTGAAAAGCTCACAATTTCAGAATGGAATTACAGGCAAAGAGGACAAAATAAATAATGAAAGTATATTGCAGAGTTGTTTTATATATACAATTTATCATTTTATATTACCATCTCAAAGTGTTTAATGTCCCTTTAACACATGGTTTCAGTTTATTGGGGAAAAATGCAACACGCACTTTGGCAGATGTGTTAATGTATTTATTTATGTATTTATGTATGTATTTATTTATGTGTTTATGTATTTATTTAAATGCTGCTACTTCTGGGGCTGTTATTCATGTCGTTGTAAAACAATATGAAACCTTCTTCAAACAAGATGTATTGTGAGAGTTGAATCATTTTGTTGGATTCATTATTTTTGAAATATCAGCATTCACAATGTTTAGTACAATAGTAGTATGTTTTTTAACCAAAATTAAAGGGACAGTCAAGTAAAAAAAAAAAACTTTCATGATTTAAATAGGGCAGGTAATTTTAAACAACTTTCCAATTTACTTTTATTACCAATTTTGCTTTGTTCTCTTGGTATTCTTAGTTGAAAGCTAAATCTAGGAGGTATATATGCTAATTTCTTAGACCTTGAAGGCCACCTCTGATCTGAAAGCATTTTGACAGTTTTTCACCACTAGAGGGCGTTAGTTCATGTGTTTCATATAGATAACATTGAGCTCAGGCAGGTGAAGCTCCTAGGAGCAAGCACTGATTGGCTAAAAATGCAAGTCTGTCAAGAGAACTGAAATAAGGGGCAGTTTGCAGAGCCATAGATACAAGGTAATCACAGATATCAAAAGTATATTATTATAACTGTGTTGGTTATGTAAAATTGGGGAATGGGTAATAAAGGGATTATCTACCTTTTTAAACAACAAAAATTCTGGTGTTTACTGTCCCTTTAAATCAACATATGGGAGCAAAATTTTCGCTATGTACAAGTGGTATGGCAAATACCCGACGTGATATCATCCAGTGGTATCGAATATTCCCCTTCTTCTGCTTTTTGTCCGTACAGTAATCAGTAGAATGACAACTCATGAGTTCTGAGAACCACTTTATCATTAAGAAAAAAACAGCTCTTTCAATAAAGAAATCCTAACATTTCAGAAATCTTTCTTATGCAGTTAAAGGGACATGAAGCCCAATTTTTTTTCTTTCATGATTAAGAAAGAGCATGCAATTTTAAACAACTTTCTAGTTTAAATCTATTATGTAATGTGCTTATTTTAAGAAAAGCATATCTAGATAGCCTCAGTTGCTGCTGATTGGTGGCTGCACATTGATGCCTCGTGTGATTGGCTCATCCATGTGCATTGCTATTTCTTCAACAAAGGATATCTAAAGAATGAAGCAAATTAGATAGTGGACTTGGAATGTTGCTTAAAATTGTATTCTCTATCTGAATAATGAAACAAAAAAGTTGGGTTTAATGTCCCTTTAATATCAAGCAGCTAGACTGTCTTATGAGTGAGATTCCACAAAAATGTGTGCCTTTGTGGATCAAATAACTGAGATTCAAGCAGCTAAGATCAACAGTATATTTTCCATGGAGATGCATAAGGGACAGTATACACAAATTTTCATATAATTGCATATAATAGACACTACTATAAAGAAGAAAATACATAGATACTGATCTAAAAAGCCAGTATAAAACCTTTTTTAAAAATGTACTTAGAAGCTCCCAGTTTAGCACTGTTGATGAGGTTAGGCTGAGACACCCACTGAAAGGGGCTGGGGAAACAAAAAGAGCAGAAACTCCCCCTCACCCCTACCCTGCATATAAAATGACAGATAACATAAACAGAAGCTTGCAGGAGTCTGTAAATGAGTGTATACATCTGACACTGTGGGGCTTGGTTATGAGTCTGAAAACCAGCACAATGTTATTAAAAAATAAGTGAAACTATACAATTTTATAAAAACACTACCAGATGGGCTATATAAATGGATCATCTACAAAACAGTTATGCAAAGAATAATCTAGTGTACAAATGTCCTTTAGAGTTTTGGCTGGTTATCAGTCAAGATTTAAATTTAAAAAAAAAACAGAATTTATGCTTACCTGATAAATTACTTTCTCCAATGGTGTGTCCGGTCCACGGCGTCATCCATAACTTGTGGGAATATTCTCCTCCCCAACACGAAATGGCAAAGAGCACAGCAAAATCTGTCCATATAGTCCCTCCCAGGCTCCGCCCCCCCAGTCATTCGACCGACGGTTAGGAGAAAAAAAGGAGAAACTATAGGGTGCCGTGGTGACTGTAGTGTATAGAGAAAGAAATTTTTCAAACCTGATTAAAAAACCAGGGCGGGCCGTGGACCGGACACACCATTGGAGAAAGTAATTTATCAGGTAAGCATAAATTCTGTTTTCTCCAACATTGGTGTGTCCGGTCCACGGCGTCATCCATAACTTGTGGGAACCAATACCAAAGCTTTAGGACACGGATGAAGGGAGGGAGCAAATCAGGTTACCTAAACAGAAGGCACCACGGGTTGCAAAACCTTTCTCCCAAAAATAGCCTCCGAAGAAGCAAAAGTATAAAATTTGTAGAATTTGGCAAAAGTGTGCAGAGAAGACCAACAGGCCCATTTATCAAGCTCCGTACAGAGCTTGAAGGGCCGTGTTTCTGGCGAGTCTTCAGACTCGCCAGAAACACAAGTTATGAAGCAGCGGTCTAAAGACCGCTGCTTCATAACCCTGTCCGCCTGCTCTGAACAGGCGGACAGGAATCGCCGGACATCAACCCGATCGAATACGATCGGGTTGATTGACAGCTCCCTGCTGGCGGCCGATTGGCCGCGAGTCAGCAGGGGGCGGCGTTGCACCAGCAGCTCTTGTGAGCTGCTGGTGCAATGTTAAATGCGGAGAGCGTATTGCTCTCCGCATTTAGCGAGGTCTTGCGGACCTGATCCGCAGTGTCGGATCAGGTCCGCAAGCCCTTTGATAAATGGGCCTGCAAGTCGCTGCCTTACATATCTGATCAACAGAAGCCTCGTTCTTAAAGGCCCATGTGGAAGCCACAGCCCTAGTAGAGTGGGCTGTGATTCGTTCAGGAGGCTGCCGTCCGGCAGTCTCATAAGCCAATCGGATGATGCTTTTCAGCCAGAAAGAAAGAGAGGTAGCAGTAGCTTTTTGTCCTCTCCTCTTACCAGAATAAACGACAAACAAAGAAGAAGTTTGTCTGAAATCCTTTGTTGCTTCTAAATAGAACTTTAAAGCACGGACTACATCTAAATTGTGTAACAAACGTTCCTTCTTTGAAACTGGATTCGGACACAAAGAAGGAACAACTATTTCCTGGTTAATATTCTTGTTGGAAACAACTTTTGGAAGAAAACCAGGCTTGGTACGCAAAACAACCTTATCTGAATGGAACACCAGATAGGGTGGATCACACTGCAAAGCAGATAATTCGGAAACTCTTCTAGCAGAAGAAATAGCAACCAAAAACAGAACTTTCCAAGATAGTAACTTGATATCTATGGAATGTAAGGGTTCAAACGGAACCCCTTGAAGAACTGAAAGAACTAAATTTAGACTCCAGGGAGGAGTCAAGGGTCTGTAAACAGGCTTGATCCTGACCAAAGCCTGTACAAAAGCTTGTACATCTGGCACAGCTGCCAGTCGTTTGTGTAACAAGACAGATAGAGCAAAAAATCTGTCCTTTTAGAGAACTCGCTGACAATCCCTTATCCAAACCTTCTTGGAGAAAGGAGAGGATCCTGGGAATTTTAATCTTACTCCATGAGAATCCCTTGGATTCACACCAACAGATATATCTTTTCCATATTTTATGGTAAATCTTTCTAGTCACAGGTTTTCTGGCTTTGACCAGAGTATCTATCACTGAATCTGAAAACCCGCGCTTGGATAAAATCAAGCGTTCAATTTCCAAGCAGTCAGCTGGAGAGAAACTAGATTTGGATGTTCGAATGGACCTTGTACAAGAAGATCCTGTCTTAAAGGTAGCTTCCATGGTGGAGCCGATGACATATTCACCAGGTCTGCATACCAAGTCCTGCGTGGCCACGCAGGAGCTATTAGAATCACTGAGGCCTTCTCCTGTTTGATCCTGGCTACAAGCCTGGGAAGGAGAGGGAACGGTGGAAAAGCATAAGCTAGGTTGAACGACCAAGGCGCCACTAATGCATCCACTAGAGTCGCCTTGGGATCCCTGGATCTGGACCCGTAGCAAGGAACCTTGAAGTTCTGACGAGACGCCATCAGATCCATGTCTGGAATGCCCCATAATTGAGTCAACTGGGCAAACACCTCCGGGTGAAGTTCCCACTCCCCCGGATGAAAAGTCTGACAACTCAGATAATCCGCCTCCCAGTTGTCTACTCCTGGGATGTGGATTGCATATAGGTGGCAGGAGTGATCCTCCGCCCATTTGATGATTTTGGACACCTCTCTCATCGCCAAGGAACTCCTTGTTCCCCCCTGATGGTTGATGTAAGCAACAGTCGTCATGTTGTCTGACTGGAATCTTATGAATCCGGCCTTCGCTAGTTGAGGCCAAGCCCGGAGAGCATTGAATATCGCTCTCAGTTCCAGAATGTTTATCGGGAGAAGAGACTCCTCCCGAGACCATAGACCCTGAGCTTTCAGGGAATCCCAGCCTAATAGACTGGCGTCGGTCGTCACAATGACCCACTCTGGTCTGCGGAAACTCATTCCCTGGGACAGGTGATCCTGGGTCAACCACATACGGAGTGAGTCTCTGGTCATCTGGTCTACTTGAATCATTGGAGACAAGTCTGTATAGTCCCCATTCCACTGTTTGAGCATGCACAGTTGTAATGGTCTTAGATGAATTCGAGCAAAAGGAACTATGTCCATTGCTGCAACCATCAACCCTACTACTTCCATGCACTGAGCTATGGAAGGCTGCAGAATAGAGTGAAGAACTTGACGAGAGTTTAGAAGCTTTGACTTTCTGACTTCTGTCAGGAAGATCTTCATTTCTAAAGAATCTATTATTGTTCCCAAGAAGGGAACTCTTTTCTACGTTCACCTTCCACCCGTGAGATCTGAGAAAGGCTAGAACAATGTCTGTATGAGCCTTTGCTTTGGAAAGAGACGACGCTTGGATTAGAATGTCGTCCAGATAAGGTGCCACTGCAATACCCCTTGGTCTTAAAACCGCTAGAAGGGACCCTAGCACCTTTGTGAAAATCCTTGGAGCAGTGGCTAGCCCGAATGGGAGAACCACGAACTGGTAATGCTTGTCCAGAAAGGCGAACCTTAGGAACTGATGATGATCTTTGTGGATAGGAATATGTAGATACGCATCCTTTTAATCCATGGTAGTCATAAATTGACCCTCCTGGATTTTAGGTAAAATTGTTCGAATGGATTCCATTTTGAACGATGGAACTCTGAGAAATTTGTTTAGAATTTTTAAATCCAGAATTGGTCTGAAAGTTCCCTCTTTTTTGGGAACTACAGATTTGAGTAGAACCCCTGACCTTGTTCCACAGTTGGAACTCGGTGTATCACTCCCATCTTTAACAGGTCTTCTACACAATGTAAGAATGCCTGTCTCTTTATTTGGTTTGAGGATAAGTGAGACATGTGAAACCTTCCCCTTGGGGGTAGGTCCTTGAATTCCAGAAGATAACCCTGAGAGACTATTTCTAGGGCCCAGGGATCCTGAACATCTCTTGCCCAAGCCTGAGCGAAGAGAGAAAGTCTGCCCCCTACTAGATCCGGTCCCGGATCGGGGGCTACCCCTTCATGCTGTTTTGGTAGCAGCAGCAGGCTTCTTGGCCTGTTTACCTTTGTTCCAGCCTTGCATTGGTTTCCAAGCTGGTTTAGTCTGGGAAGCGTTACCCTCTTGTCTAGAGGCTGCCGAGTTGGAAGCCGGTCCGTTCCTGAAATTGCGAAAGGAACGAAAATTGGACTTATTCTTAGCCTTGAAAGGTTTATCTTGTGGGAGGGCATGGCCCTTTCCCCCAGTGATGTCTGAAATAATCTCTTTCAATTCTGGCCCGAAAAGGGTCTTACCTTTGAAAGGGATATTAAGCAATTTTGTCTTGGAAGATACATCCGCCGACCAAGACTTTAGCCAGAGAGCTCTGCGCGCCACAATTGCAAACCCTGAATTTTTCGCCGCTAACCTCGCTAACTGCAAAGCAGCATCTAAAATAAAGGAATTAGCTAACTTAAGTGCGTGAATTCTGTCCATGACTTCCTCATACGGAGTCTCCCTACTGAGCGACTTTTCCAGTTACTCGAACTAGAACCACGACGCTGTAGTGACAGGAATAATGCACAAAATAGGTTGAAGGAGGTAACCTTGCTGTACAAAAATCTTTTTAAGCAAACCCTCCAATTTTTTATCCATAGGATCTTTGAAAGCACAATTGTCCTCAATAGGAATGGTCGTGCGTTTGGCTAGTGTAGAAACCGCCCCCTCGACCTTAGGGACTGTATGCCATAAGTCCTTCCTGTGGTCCACCATAGGGAACAATTTCTTAAATATAGGAGGAGGGACAAAAGGTATGCCTGGCTTCTCCCACTCCTTATTCACTATGTCCGCCACCCGTTTAGGTATCGGAAAAGCATCAGGGTGCACCGGGACCACAAGGAACTTGTCCATCTTGCACAATTTTTCTGGGATGACCAGATTGTCACAATCATCCAGAGTAGATAGCACCTCCTTAAGTAATGCGCGGAGATGCTCTAATATAAATGTTATAACATCAGGTTCTGCCTGCTGAGAAATTCTTCCTGTCTCAGAAATTTCCCCATCTGACAAACCCTCCCTCACTACCACTTCAGATTGGTGTGAGGGTATGACAGAAAAATTATCATCAGCGCCCTCCTGCTCTACAGTGTTTAAAACAGAGCAATCGCGCTTTCTCTGAAATGCTGGCATTTTGGATAAAATATTTGCTATGGAGTTATCCATTACTGCCGTCAATTGTTGCATAGTAACAAGCATTGGCGCGCTAGAAGTACTAGGGGTCGCCTGCGCGGGCATAACTGGTATAGACACAGAAGGAGATGATGTAGAACTATGTCTACTTCCTTCATCTGAGGAATCATCCTGGGCAACTTTACTATTTGTGACAGTACTGTCCTTACTTTGTTTGGAAGCTGTGGCACAATTATCACACATATTTGAAGGCGGAACCACATTGGCTTCCATACATACAGAACATGATCTATCTGAAGGCACAGACATGTTAAACAGGCTTAAACTGGTTAATAAAGCACAAAAAACGTTTTAGAACAAAACCGTTACTGTTTCTTTAAATGTTAAACAGGGCACACTTTATTACTGAATATGTGAAAAACTATGAAGGAATTATCCAATCTTTACCAAATTTTCACCACAGTGTCTTAATGCATTCAAAGCATTCAAGCTGTTAACCCTTAAAATGAGGAAACCGGAGCCGTTTACAGTTTTAACCCCCTTACAGTCACAGCCACAGCCTTTGCTGCGACTTCACCAATCCCAGGGGGGTATACGATACCAAATGAAGCCTTCTAGGAACGTTTTCAGTGGATTCCAGACCCTCACACATGCAGCTGCATGTACTGTTCTCAAAAGTAACTGCGCAGTAATGGCGCGAAAATGAGGCTCTGCCTACTACAGAGAAAGGCCCTTCCTGACTGGGAAGGTGTCTTAACAAGTGCCTGGCGCTAAAAACGTTCCCCAATGTTATAAAAGTGTGAAATTCAACTTCAACTGCATATAATCCTTAAATAAAGCAATCGATTTAGCCCCTAAAAGTGTCTACCAGTTTATAGCCCATAATAAGCCCTTTATTCTGTTTGAGACTAAGAAAATGGCTTACCGATCCCCATAAGGGAAAAATGACAGCCTTCCAGCATTACACAGTCTTGTTAGAAAAATGGCTAGTCATACCTTGAGCAGAAAAGTCTGCAAACTGTTCCCCCCAACTGAAGTTCTCTCAGCTCAACAGTCCTGTGTGGGAACAGCAATCGATTTTAGTTACTGCTGCTAAAATCATACTCCTCCTTTAAACAGAACTCTTCATCTCTTTCTGTTTCAGAGCAAATAGTACATACCAGCACTATTTTAAAATAACAAACTCTTGATAGAAGAATAAAAAACTACAACTAAACACCACATACTCTTCACCATCTCCGTGGAGATGCTACTTGTTCAAAGAGAATGACTGGGGGGCGGAGCCTGGGAGGGACTATATGGACAGCTTTTGCTGTGCTCTTTGCCATTTCCTGTTGGGGAGGAGAATATTCCCACAAGTTATGAATGACGCCGTGGACCGGACACACCAATTTTGGAGAAAAATATATATATGTCGACGCACCAGTTCAGCACCAGTACAGTCATAGCCAAAATGAGAATACATAGAGCTATCTTGACATCTAATATAAATTTGTTGTAGAAAATTTCCTGGCTTAAAATAATTATCACAAATATTTCAGTTTGATGTGTTGTCCATTCAGTAAATATGCCACTACTAAAACATATCCTAGAAATGAATAATCCATTAACACCTGAGGTCGAAACTATGGGGAACATAGTGTTAGATAACGAGTTTCCAATGCAAGGGACTTCAGTAACAAACCATGACACCCTTGGTCAAAAAAAAGACAAGATTGCTATGGTTATCATTTTCTCCTTGCATATTCTGTATCAGTGAGACTGGTGGGAACATATAATACAGTTTGAACTGTCAACTTCAAAGCCATCACATCAAGAGAAGTAATGGTTATCTGCAGAAGAAGGTTTCTATCCTGACAGGTGTTTGGAGAGGTCATGTGGTCAATATCTGGCAAAAAACACTGTTTTGTCAACTAAAGACACACAGTCTCTAGAGAAAGAGAATCAGAAATATACCACCATAGAACATAAGAGGACATGTGAAACACAATTTTCAACTGTGCTAATGTATGTAAATACAAGGTAAGGGTAGGAAAAAGGTAGATAATTGGTAGGTTATCGCAGAAGAACCCAACCCCTGAGCCAGCTTAGCTCTGTCCATATTGGATATTGACCTAAGTAAGAATGGGGATAGAGTCAATGGATCTTAATTTTAATCAAGTAAAAGGGGCGAATGGCAGGGGAAATGGTGTCTTCATTTATGAATGTAGGCTAGAATGAACCAAGATAAATTATTCACTTTTACAATTAACTGATAATAAAAAATAATGTCTAACCTCTAATGGGAATATAACCCTCAATAAGATGACGTGTTTTTGAATAAATGGTGACAAAATATATTGGAACTTCCATTTAAACATGTATATCCTCTCATATAGATGTGCAAACACATTCTCAGGAAAGGTCAAAATAATGGAAGCGCGGGTGGCAGGTGCCACACTTTGAAATGCCAGTTCCTATTTCAGCGGTGGTTTAAAACCTTGAAGCTTCTGAATAAAATCATGTTTGTGAACAACACACTTACCATACTTTAAGAGGGAAATCCAGTAAGTCAAGTTAATAAAATAACCTGCTAAGGTCCTTAAAAAGCATTGGTAAACGATACTTAGTGAGTGAAACTTTACAGTCATCTGAACTTGACTTTTAAACACACTTTTGTTACCTTTTGAAGGAGGAGGCCAATCCAGTGTTTGTTCACTATGGCTTCACTATGAAGCCTTATCAAACTTTAGAATTGAAGAGGTGTTAAACCTATACTAATAATGTAGCAGCAATAAAAAAAGAAACATGTGAAACCTAAGTTCATGCGTCCGTTATCCCTGCTCAATGCAATGCAATGAAAGTAAAGTTAAAATATTAAACTGAAAAATGTAAATTATACATAGTGAAGAGTAATGTTATTTCATTGTTTAATATGATTTACTGCTGAACTGATTTTTTTTTACTATCCCTAGAAATAAACTTCAGGAGCCTTGAGAGATATGCTAAATAGTGGTTGATTGATAAGTGCAGAAGTTAATTTATTTGTCATTGATTGGTCACAGCAAAAGAGATCAGATAAACACATTAAAGGGACACTGAACCCAATTTTTTTCTTTCGTGATTCAAATAGAGCATGCAATTTTAAGCAACTTTTTAATTCACGCCTATTATCAAATGTTCTTCATGTAAGTTTAGATGCCGGCCCATTTTTGGTGAACAACCTGGGTTGTTCTTGCTGATTGGTGGATACATTTACCCACCAATAAACAAGTGCTGTCCAGGGTGCTGAATCAAAAATTGTCTGGCTCCTTAGCTTAGATGCCTTCTTTTTCAAACAAAGATAGCAAGAGTACAAAGAAAAATTGATAAGTGTAAATTAGAAAGTTGCTTAAAATTGCATGCTCTATCTGAATCACAAAAGAAAAAATTTGGGTTCAGTGTCCCTTTAAAAGGGTATATCCTAGGACTTTATTAAAAAAATAATATTATTGTTTTAAAGAGATTCTCTTAATTGCTGACAAATAACTCACATTTATTAAAAAATGGTTTTAACATTTCTGTTATGCCTGTGAGCGGAGTGGTGTAACACTGCAGTTTTATGTATGACTGCATCCTTCACCTGTCAGTCAGCATTACAGACTATATAAAATTAATGACAGCATGTGATGGCCAAACACCAGTGTATCAAGAGACACTGATTCCAAAGCACAAAAGCCTCAACTTTACTAACCTGAAGACAGAGCCTTTCCAGCTTCATCTCAAGGATTTTGTTTTCCTCTTCTAGTCGGCCACGTTCTCCTTCAAGTTCCTCAATCTTTAACCTGCAGAGAAGTAAAATACCAGGACAATAATATGATCTGACATGTTAAGAATAATAACACAATGTGAGATATATAGATTTTGTACAACACGGTTAATTCAGATATATTATTCAGTGCACAATTCTCTTATTGATTGCTCCCCCCCAAAAAATTAGATGAAGACAACCAGTTATTGAACTCCTCTCATACATCTGTAATGTAGAACAACAAATAGAAATGTAATTGTAACCTGTATTGTATTTATTTAGTGTTTACAGCTTTCTTCCATTACAGAAATGTATGAAAAGTTGTAACAAATAATAGAGAAAGATTGATTGCGAGAGATGATAGATAGCGAGAGAGAGATGATAGATAGATCAACAGATAGCGAGATAATTGATAAATTAGATGGTGGTTGCGTCACTCGGCTACGCAAATCCAGATCTTCGTATGTTGCACTTTCAATCGAATATCTCCGGCTATGAAAAGAGTCGAGGACACTACTTGCGCCCATATTCGTCATTCGTTAGTGCAAACGAATGACAAATGCACATACCTATATATTTGCATTTTTCAATTATTCCTTTGAAAAACAAAAAATTATCCTCTGTGTAGATAGATAGATAGAAATACACACACATCCATACATACACTCACACAAGATATTTATTGGCAGATATAATTTTAATAAGAGTGTGTTCCAAGACACACAAGAGTGAGTGAAGAAGAAGAGGGGGAAAAAAAAAGGAGTGCTCAGGTGTAAACCTTAGAAGTGCAATAAACCAAAGTGAAAAAAGAGTAGGAAGGTCAAAACAAGATCCCCTCCATATATCTGTGTATTTTGAGTATAAGCTCCCTAAGGAGACAAAAAAATATTTAATCCGCGGTATAAGAAAAGTCCCACTAATACCCTTTGAAAATGCCACCAGATATTCGCAACTAAGTCTCCAATCCCAGCCGGGATAACACTCTAATTGAACGCTATTGAATTAATCAAGTACACTCTATACCTATAACGGTAAAAACTGCTCCTAGCAAGGAATGCCCTTAAATATTATAGTCAAGATTGTTGGTAAAAGAAAACTTATATATACTCACTCTAACTAGAATATGACCTTTTCTGCCACAATCCTATCTAGACCTTAAACTAAACACCATCTAAACTTTTGGCATTTAAACTGTCCTAAGCTAGACTAGCACATGACAATAAGATCTCAAGACCCCTTCAATTAGGTGAGAAAAAAACAAAACAGTAGCACATTTAACATAGGTTAACCTCTACCCATGTTTTTGGCAACACATTTATAACCTAGCTATTTTGGACATGTAAGAATCAAAAAATAAAATAGAATAGCAAACAAAACAGAAAAAAATTATTTCTGATGGCAGCAAGGCGTCCTTAAGCAATCATTAACCCAAAACAGCCACAGGATATTAACATCAGACCCCTAATGCTGGCAAGATTAACCAACATGCAAGATTATACCATTAAATTCACAAGAAAACCGGGGGCCTTCACGGGGCTTCAAAATATCAACAGTGGAATTTCCTTATAAAAAGTCAGATATCCAGCTTATTGGGTAAGGATAATATAACAACCCAGATAGAGATTTTCTGAGAAGATTACAAACATTTTGTTAGAGCCAACACCAGCCTTTCAAGCAGCCCTTTTAAATCTGGAACCATAGTCACCATCAAAGTAGGGGAGCAGCACCGGGGATCAGCAACCTCCACAATCCCACCCGTGCCACAGATAGGGCCTTTATCCTTAAAGGCAATGGCTCTCTCTTCCAGGAGAGACGCTTCACAAGCTAGAGCACAGCCTTGCAGGGATAGTAAGTCACTACAGCAGCGATCATCAACAGCGGGATAAAGAATTACCTTCCCGTAGATGGCATTTCCAGGGTTGATGGCAAGAGGCAGCAGAACACTGAGGAGCATTTATTCCAACTTACAAGCAGACTTTCATTGCTGGATCACTCAGCACACACACTTGTAGCCTTGGCATAGGCCATATTTTCCTGTAGGTGACGGACTTGCTTGCCTTTCCCGCACTGCTCACCAGGGAGCGTCAGAGGGATACCAACTTACAAGCAGACTTTCATTGCTGGATCACTCAGCATGCACACTAGTAGCCTTGGCATAGACCATCTTTTCCTAGCAGTGACGAACTTGTCTTTCCCCCACTGCTCACCAGGGAGCGTCAGAGGAAGAGTCAGAGGAATAGCTGGCCCCGGGGCTGTAACACCAGGGATAGAGATTGCTACTGCACCTTCCGATACGTACTGCGACAATATCCCTCAACGCACGCCGGGTGCTTCCGACACTTTTGATAAACAGGAAGGAATTCACAGTTAGCCTTCACCAGCCTCAGCTACCCCATCCGGGAAGATATACAAGGGAGATTAAAAAAAAAAACAAGCAGACTGCCGAGCAGCCGCGGCCAATTTGGCTTCTTTAGGCTTCAGCTCTCAAGCGGGTCGAATCCCAACAGAGCGCTACACTCGACACCTGGGAGACCTCCCAGACAAGCGGCGGAGAGCGGAGAGCAGATGAAAACGGCGTCCTCTCACAGCGCCGGCACACAGGTAAACTGCCTGACTCCTCCCCCAACAGGAAGCCAGCATTTATTGGCATACAAGTACATATTCAAAAAATTCACTACTAGTAGGAAACCAACAGAATTTAGGCTTTTTCCTACATTTAACACAAAGTGGACTAGTAACTTTTTCTCTCTGGACAAGTAACTTATCCCCCTGAGTAGGCAAGTTAGTGAGATGGAGATCTAGAGAATACAAAAGCAGTAAATACATGCTGTTTCCTAAAATTAATAACCATTCCATTAACAAATGACAAATGTTTTAGTGTTTTGTAAAAGAGAAAATAACATCCTGGGATAATAATAAAAAACACCAGATGGGTTCTTTCTATTTTAGTTTGCCAAAAGCCATCTGTGGCATCAAATATTTCATCTCAATACATGCATTAAGCGCTGTTCAGTTTCAAAGCATATGCCGCCAATCCTATCCTCATAAAATAATGCCTGTAATTCTATTTAGGCAAACATCAGGTTAATATTTTATTTTTAGGAAGCAGACGAGTATCCCAAAAGGACATGAGACAGCTCGGGTGAAGCCAAGTTGGAAACTATTCAATCACTACTTCATTAGAATTATTTTTTTTTATTTACACAGTAAAGATAAAAAGCACTGAGTGTTTGTTTCCATTGATCTGTGTTTTTTGTTTTATTATTTGTATTAACGCCCTCCGCAAAAGACAGTTGGGTTTCCGAAGCTGGTAAACTTATTTTGCACTTTCGCCAGCCATAAACTCATCTCAGCTGCTGCCCTATGGCTTCTGTATGCATGAGTTATTCCTCAGTTCATTGGCACTGGGTAATCTGGAACATGTAGTGTCCTTGTCGCTGCCCAACTTGTTTTGTCACTATGAAGAAAGCAACATAGTGCCATTGTTTTGAGTGGCCTATGTCAAACAGTATCTGATCTTCTACACCAGAATATCAAAGTAACACTAAGAAAAATATTATGGATGTCTGAAGCAAAAACCAGAATAAAGATCTCAACAGTTATTGAGCTAACTCCAAGACTGGAAAAACAAAGGAACTTAAAGGACATGAACATCAAAATTACATTTTCATGATTTAGCATACAAAAAAACAAACAAATAAAAAACAAACACCAAAATACAGAAAAACAATATATAATTGTTTGTATTACAAATACAGTTGCCATATAGCAATTGCTGGACAAAACAGTGGCCCGGGAGGGGTTGAAGATGCAGGAAAGTACAACGTATCTCTCTGTTCCTCATATGGCAATGAGTTTAAAACTAGTAATAGGAAAATGAAAGGGACATTAAACACTTTGAGATGGTAATATAGAATGATAAATTGTATATATAAAAACTCTGCAATATACTTTCATTATTTGTTTTGTCCCCTTAACTTATAATTCCATTCTGAAATTGTGAGTTTTTCAGTTCCAATTAAAAATGGACGTGCAGAACACTGTTATGTTCCTCACAGCCATTGGCTGCACACTCTAGTGGCCTATTTATAACTGTCTCTAATTGGCCACAGCAGAGAAGGTAACCTAAGTTATAATATGGCAGCTCCCATTGTTTTATAGACAAAACTTTACACTTATTTTGTCAATATTTATAGCTATTGAAACTTTATAAATACATCTACATGTGATTCTCTGACAAAGCTTTTCTTTGAAGGTATTTTTTCTAGCATTTATTTTGTGTTTAATGTCCCTTGAAATAAAATACTTTGAAGAAAATAAATGTTACATCGCTAAAACCAACATGTACACTCAAAGTCTGTGCTTATTAAATGAAAAAAGATGAAGTCTAATGAGCATAGATGTGTTAGTGAGTTACAAACTAATTGAACATGGGGGTTAGATTTGATATGGTTCATAGAGATTTAAAAAAATAAATTAAAAAAAATCATTTTACATTTATCCAGCATAATTTGATTTATTTGTACAATGTCTAATGTACATCCAGGTCTAACGATGATGATTGAACATTACCTACTCTTGGCATTTTTTTTTTTTTTTAAATACTTGCCATGTCAATTAAAAATAAATAAAAGGGAGAGTCAGTTCTAGTTAGCACTGCTTAAAGGGACTTAAATTAATCAAATACAGCATGCAATTATAATTAGCTTTCCAATTTACTTCTTTTATCTACTTTGCTTTGTTTTCTTGATATCCTTTGTTGAAAAGCATACCTAGGTGGGCTCAAGAGCAGCAATGCACTACCGTGAGCTAGCTGCTGATTGGTGGCAGCACATATTTGCTGTCATTGGCTCATCAAATGTGTACTGCTAGCTCCCAATAGTGCATTGCTGCTTCTTTACCAAAGGATACCAAGAGAGTGAAGCAAATTAAATAATAGAAGTTAATTTCTAACATGTTTAAAATTGCATGCTAAACCATGAAAGAAAAATGTTGGGGTTCCTGTCCCTTTAAGTGAACATAACCCCCCCTCCCCAAAAAAACAAAAAACAGAATTTATGTTTACCTGATAAATTACTTTCTCCAACGGTGTGTCCGGTCCACGGCGTCATCCTTACTTGTGGGATATTCTCTTCCCCAACAGGAAATGGCAAAGAGCCCAGCAAAGCTGGTCACATGATCCCTCCTAGGCTCCGCCTTCCCCAGTCATTCGACCGACGTAAAGGAGGAATATTTGCATAGGAGAAATCATATGATACCGTGGTGACTGTAGTTAAAGAAAATAAATTATCAGACCTGATTAAAAAACCAGGGCGGGCCGTGGACCGGACACACCGTTGGAGAAAGTAATTTATCAGGTAAACATAAATTCTGTTTTCTCCAACATAGGTGTGTCCGGTCCACGGCGTCATCCTTACTTGTGGGAACCAATACCAAAGCTTTAGGACACGGATGAAGGGAGGGAGCAAATCAGGTCACCTAGATGGAAGGCACCACGGCTTGCAAAACCTTTCTCCCAAAAATAGCCTCAGAAGAAGCAAAAGTATCAAATTTGTAAAATTTAGTAAAAGTGTGCAGTGAAGACCAAGTCGCTGCCTTCCATATCTGATCAACAGAAGCCTCGTTCTTGAAGGCCCATGTGGAAGCCACAGCCCTAGTGGAATGAGCTGTGATTCTTTCAGGAGGCTGCCGTCCGGCAGTCTCGTAAGCCAATCTGATGATGCTTTTAATCGAAAAAGAGAGAGAGGTAGAAGTTGCTTTTTGACCTCTCCTTTTACCAGAATAAACAACAAACAAGGAAGATGTTTGTCTAAAATCCTTTGTAGCATCTAAATAGAATTTTAGAGCACGAACTACATCCAAATTGTGCAACAAACGTTCCTTCTTTGAAACTGGATTCGGACACAAAGAAGGCACGACTATCTCCTGGTTAATGTTTTTGTTAGAAACAACTTTCGGAAGAAAACCAGGTTTAGTACGCAAAACCACCTTATCTGCATGGAACACCAGATAAGGAGGAGAACACTGCAGAGCAGATAATTCTGAAACTCTTCTAGCAGAAGAAATTGCAACCAAAAACAAAACTTTCCAAGATAATAACCTAATATCAACGGAATGTAAGGGTTCAAACGGAACCCCCTGAAGAACTGAAAGAACTAAATTGAGACTCCAAGGAGGAGTCAAAGGTTTGTAAACAGGCTTGATTCTAACCAGAGCCTGAACAAAGGCTTGAACATCTGGCACAGCTGCCAGCTTTTTGTGAAGTAACACAGACAAGGCAGAAATCTGTCCCTTCAAAGAACTTGCAGATAATCCTTTCTCCAAACCTTCTTGAAGAAAGGATAGAATCTTAGGAATTTTTACCTTGTCCCAAGGGAATCCTTTAGATTCACACCAACAGATATATTTTTTCCATATTTTGTGGTAGATTTTTCTAGTTACAGGCTTTCTGGCCTGAACAAGAGTATCAATGACAGAATCTGAGAACCCTCGCTTTGATAAGATCAAGCTTTCAATCTCCAAGCAGTCAGTTGGAGTGAGACCAGATTCGGATGTTCGAACGGACCTTGAACAAGAAGGTCTCGTCTCAAAGGTAGCTTCCATGGTGGAGCCGATGACATATTCACCAGGTCTGCATACCAAGTCCTGCGTGGCCACGCAGGAGCTATCAAGATCACCGATGCCCTCTCCTGATTGATCCTGGCTACCAGCCTGGGGATGAGAGGAAACGGCGGGAATACATAAGCTAGTTTGAAGGTCCAAGGTGCTACTAGTGCATCTACTAGAGTCGCCTTGGGATCCCTGGATCTGGACCCGTAGCAAGGAACCTTGAAGTTCTGACGAGAGGCCATCAGATCCATGTCTGGAATGCCCCACAATTGAGTAATTTGGGCAAAGATTTCCGGATGGAGTTCCCACTCCCCCGGATGAAATGTCTGACGACTCAGAAAATCCGCTTCCCAATTTTCCACTCCTGGGATGTGGATTGCAGACAAGTGGCAGGAGTGAGTCTCCGCCCATTGAATGATTTTGGTCACTTCTTCCATCGCCAGGGAACTCCTTGTTCCCCCCTGATGGTTGATGTACGCAACAGTCGTCATGTTGTCTGATTGAAACCGTATGAACTTGGCCTTTGCTAGCTGAGGCCAAGCCTTGAGAGCATTGAATATCGCTCTCAGTTCCAGAATATTTATCGGGAGAAGAGATTCTTCCCGAGACCAAAGACCCTGAGCTTTCAGGGGTCCCCAGACCGCGCCCCAGCCCACCAGACTGGCGTCGGTCGTGACAATGACCCACTCTGGTCTGCGGAAGCTCATCCCCTGTGACAGGTTGTCCAGGGACAGCCACCAACGGAGTGAATCTCTGGTCCTCTGATCTACTTGTATCGTCGGAGACAAGTCTGTATAGTCCCCATTCCACTGACTGAGCATGCACAGTTGTAATGGTCTTAGATGAATTTGCGCAAAAGGAACTATGTCCATTGCCGCTACCATCAAACCTATTACTTCCATGCACTGCGCTATGGAAGGAAGAGGAACAGAATGAAGTATTTGACAAGAGTTTAGAAGTTTTGATTTTCTGGCCTCTGTCAGAAAAATCCTCATTTCTAAGGAGTCTATTATTGTTCCCAAGAAGGGAACCCTTGTTGACGGAGATAGAGAACTTTTTACTACGTTCACTTTCCACCCGTGAGATCTGAGAAAGGCCAGGACAATGTCCGTGTGAGCCTTTGCTTGTGGAAGGGACGACGCTTGAATCAATATGTCGTCCAAGTAAGGTACTACTGCAATGCCCCTTGGTCTTAGCACCGCTAGAAGGGACCCTAGTACCTTTGTGAAAATTCTTGGAGCAGTGGCTAATCCGAACGGAAGTGCCACAAACTGGTAATGCTTGTCCAGAAATGCGAACCTTAGGAACCGATGATGTTCCTTGTGGATAGGAATATGTAGATACGCATCCTTTAAATCCACCGTGGTCATGAATTGACCTTCCTGGATGGAAGGAAGAATTGTTCGAATGGTTTCCATTTTGAACGATGGAACCTTGAGAAACTTGTTTAGGATCTTGAGATCTAAGATTGGTCTGAATGTTCCCTCTTTTTTGGGAACTACGAACAGATTGGAGTAGAACCCCATCCCTTGTTCTCCTAATGGAACAGGATGAATCACTCCCATTTTTAACAGGTCTTCTACACAATGTAAGAATGCCTGTTTTTTTATGTGGTCTGAAGACAATTGAGATCTGTGGAACCTCCCCCTTGGGGGAAGCCCCTTGAATTCCAGAAGATAACCTTGGGAGACTATTTCTAGCGCCCAAGGATCCAGAACATCTCTTGCCCAAGCCTGAGCGAAGAGAGAGAGTCTGCCCCCCACCAGATCCGGTCCCGGATCGGGGGCCAACATCTCATGCTGTCTTGGTAGCAGTGGCAGGTTTCTTGGCCTGCTTACCTTTGTTCCAGCCTTGCATTGGCCTCCAGGCTGGCTTGGCTTGAGAAGTATTACCCTCTTGCTTAGAGGACGTAGCACTTGGGGCTGGTCCGTTTCTGCGAAAGGGACGAAAATTAGGTTTATTTTTGGCCTTGAAAGACCTATCCTGAGGAAGGGCGTGGCCCTTGCCCCCAGTGATATCAGAAATAATCTCTTTCAAGTCAGGGCCAAACAGCGTTTTCCCCTTGAAAGGAATGTTAAGCAATTTGTTCTTGTAAGACGCATCCGCTGACCAAGATTTTAGCCAAAGCGCTCTGCGCGCCACAATAGGAAACCCAGAATTTTTCGCCGCTAATCTAGCCAATTGCAAAGTGGCGTCTAGGGTGAAAGAGTTAGCCAATTTGAGAGCATGAATTCTGTCCAAAATCTCCTCATAAGAAGAATCTTTATTGAGCGCCTTTTCTAGTTCATCGAACCAGAAACACGCTGCTGTAGTGACAGGAACAATGCATGAAATTGGTTGTAGAAGGTAACCTTGCTGAACAAACATCTTTTTAAGCAAACCCTCTAATTTTTTATCCATAGGATCTTTGAAAGCACAACTATCTTCTATGGGTATAGTGGTGCGTTTGTTTAGAGTAGAAACCGCCCCCTCGACCTTGGGGACTGTCTGCCATAAGTCCTTTCTGGGGTCGACCATAGGAAACAATTTCTTAAATATAGGGGGAGGGACGAAAGGTATGCTGGGCCTTTCCCATTCTTTATTTACAATGTCCGCCACCCGCTTGGGTATAGGAAAAGCTTCGGGGGGCCCCGGGACCTCTAGGAACTTGTCCATTTTACATAATTTCTCTGGAATGACCAAATTCTCACAATCATCCAGAGTAGATAACACCTCCTTAAGCAGGGCGCGGAGATGTTCCAATTTAAATTTAAATGTAATCACATCAGGTTCAGCTTGTTGAGAAATTTTCCCTGAATCTGAAATTTCTCCCTCAGACAAAACCTCCCTGGCCCCCTCAGACTGGTGTAGGGGCACTTCAGAACCAATATCATCAGCGTCCTCATGCTCTTCAGTATTTTCTAAAACAGAGCAGTCGCGCTTTCGCTGATAAGTGGGCATTTTGGCTAAAATGTTTTTGATAGAATTATCCATTACAGCCGTTAATTGTTGCATAGTAAGGAGTATTGGCGCACTAGATGTACTAGGGGCCTCCTGTGTGGGCAAGACTGGTGTAGACGAAGGAGGGGATGATGCAGTACCATGCTTACTCCCCTCACTTGAGGAATCATCTTGGGCATCATTTTCTCTAAATTTTGTGTCACATAAATCACATCTATTTAAATGAGAAGGAACCTTGGCTTCCCCACATACAGAACACAGTCTATCTGGTAGTTCAGACATGTTAAACAGGCATAAACTTGATAACAAAGTACAAAAAACGTTTTAAAATAAAACCGTTACTGTCACTTTAAATTTTAAACTGAACACACTTTATTACTGCAAATGTGAAAAAGTATGAAGGAATTGTTCAAAATTCACCAAAATTTCACCACAGTGTCTTAAAGCCTTAAAAGTATTGCACACCAAATTTGAAAGCTTTAACCCTTAAAATAACGGAACCGGAGCCGTTTTTATATTTAACCCCTTTACAGTCCCTGGTATCTGCTTTGCTGAGACCCAACCAAGCCCAAAGGGGAATACGATACCAAATGACGCCTTCAGAAAGTCTTTTCTATGTATCAGAGCTTCTCACACATGCATCTGCATGTCATGCTTCCCAAAAACAAGTGCGCAATAGAGGCGCGAAAATGAGGCTCTGCCTATGATTAGGGAAAGCCCCTAGAGAATAAGGTGTCCAATACAGTGCCTGCCGGTTATTTTACATAATTCCCAAGAATAAAATAATTCCTCAAAGCTATGAAGTATAAAATATGCTTATATATCAATCGTTTTAGCCCAGAAAATGTCTACAGTCTTAAAAGCCCTTGTGAAGCCCTTTTTTTCTTTATGTAATAAAAATGGCTTACCGGATCCCATAGGGAAAATGACAGCTTCCAGCATTACATCGTCTTGTTAGAAATGTGTCATACCTCAAGCAGCAAAAGTCTGCTCACTGTTTCCCCCAACTGAAGTTAATTCCTCTCAACAGTCCTGTGTGGAAACAGCCATCGATTTTAGTAACGGTTGCTAAAATCATTTTCCTCTTACAAACAGAAATCTTCATCTCTTTTCTGTTTCAGAGTAAATAGTACATACCAGCACTATTTTAAAATAACAAACTCTTGATTGAATAATAAAAACTACAGTTAAACACCAAAAAACTCTAAGCCATCTCCGTGGAGATGTTGCCTGTACAACGGCAAAGAGAATGACTGGGGAAGGCGGAGCCTAGGAGGGATCATGTGACCAGCTTTGCTGGGCTCTTTGCCATTTCCTGTTGGGGAAGAGAATATCCCACAAGTAAGGATGACGCCGTGGACCGGACACACCTATGTTGGAGAAACAA